>NC_029788.2:85736464-85743053 GCF_000816755.2 Arachis ipaensis | reverse complement strand
ATGTGCTGTTTTGGTTTTGATAGGCGTGTGGAGAAGTGTTGTTGTGGGGGTGTTGAGATGTCCTCTGTGTGAATTGCTAGTGAGCTACATTGTTGTTGGAGTTATAACATCTCTGGTCTTGGTTTTGATCTTGCTCACTTCTCTACCCAAAGTTTGGGTGGTTTCTCCATCCAGGGTTGTAGGTCTTGGAGTATGGATCATGGTTTTGCCTAGGTGAATTCCCAATGTAGTTGGCTTGCTCCTGACTACCCTCTGCTTCTTCATTCACTCCTTCTTGGGTTGTTGATGAAGTGGAGACTGCTGCTACTTAGTTCCTCTCCATCTTCTTGGTGAGGTCAGCCAGCTGCTGGGTAATGAGCTTGTTTTGGGCCAGCAGAGCATCTACATTGTTTAGCTCCATTACTCCTCTTGTGTTCCCTCTTTCGGAAGCGTAGAAGTAGTCGTTCTTTGCTATTGTTTCAATGACATCTATGGCTTCCTCAATAGTCTTCTTCTTGTTCAAAGATCCTCCTGATGAATGGTCTACGGCCTTCTTTGACTCATAAGAGAGCCCTTCATAGAAAATGTGCAGCTGCACCCATTCATTGAACATATCTGATGGGCACCTCATTGTTAAGTCTTTAAACCTCTCCCATGCTTCATATAGAGTCTCACCATCTTGTTGCCTGAAAGTTTGGACCTCAGCTCTCAGCCTATTGATTCGTTGAGGAAGGTAAAATCTTGCTAAGAATTTGTTCACCACGTCTTCCCAAGTTGTCAAGCTCTCCCTTGGGAAAGACTCCAGCCACTTAGCTGCCTTATCCCTTAGTGAGAATGGAAATAAGAGCAGTCTATAGGCGTCAGGATGAACACCATTAGACTTCACTGTGTCACATATTCTCAGGAAAGTGGTTAGATGTTGATTGGGGTCCTCTTGGACACTCCCTCCGAACGAACAGTTGTTCTGAACAAAGGTGATGAGCTGTGGCTTCAGTTCAAAATTGTTGGCATGGATGGTTGGCTTTTGAATGCTACTTCCATAGTTTCCTGGGTTTGGATTGATGTAAGAGCCTAAAACTCTTCTATCCTCCCCAGCATGATTTGCTCCACCTCCTCTGCCATGGTTGTGAGCCTCTTCTTCATGATGGTTTTCCATGTTTTCTTCCATGTTTGGTTCAAAGTATTCCTCAAAGTGTTCCTCCTCTTCTTCACCACCAACTACACGTTTTTCTCTTGCCTCCCTCCTTAGTCTAAGGAAGGTTCTCTAAGGTTCAGAATCAAAGGAAGTTGAAGCCCCGCTTCTTCTCCCTGTCATACAATCAACAAGTACAAGCAAAGAGAATAGGTGCAGAAAGTATATCTGTCAGAATTACTGTTAGTGTGAGTGATGCAATATATCAAACAGTTAGTGGGTTAGTGAGATGAATAGTAAATAATAAAGAAAAAGTAAGGGGGAAGGGAAGAAGTTATCTAAAACAGAAAGTAAATGACTCAAATAGAAATTTAAATCAAACAAAAATAAAATGCTCAATCTAGTTATCCTCCAATCTAATCATTGTTGATGCACAATCAATCCCCGGCAAAGGCGCCATAAACTTGATGCACGGAAAACTTGTCTCACAACAAATTCCCTTTGGCAAGTGTACTGAATTTGTCGTCAAGTAATAACTCACAATAGAGTGAGGTCGAATCCCACAAGGATTGATTGATCAAGCAACTTTAATTAGAGGACTGTTCTAGTTGAGCGAATCCAGAATTTGAGTTGAGAATTGCAGAAAATAAAATGGCGGGAAGGTAATTGACAGGAAAGTAAATGCTAGAATTATAGATCTGAAAGTAAACGACGGAAGGTAAATTGCAGAATTGTAAATGGGAATGGGGGAATTGCTCATTAAAGTAAATAACAGAAATTAAAGAGAATGGGTAAGATCAGAAATGGGGAGTTCATTGGGCTTAGGAGATGTTGCATTCTCTGGATCAATTTCATTTTTATCTCTTCCTCAATCAATGCATTCATTGATCTCCTTGGCAATCTTAAGTGATTGAATTACAATTTCTTGTAATTCAATCTCTCAAATCTTGATCAATAGCCAATTCCTTGGTCAATTGCTCATGAGAAGAGATGAAGTATGGTCACTGATTATACCACATGCATTTCCCAAACCAAGTGTTGAGAGGATTATAGTCACATATCCATCCAAACCCAATTTGGTCCAGCATGAGAAAGCATTTCTAGCTTGATCTCTTCATTCCTCTTTCAAGGTTCAGAAGAGATCCAAGTATGAATAGCTTATTTTTCAAGATAACTACTCAATTGGATGAAGATCGAAAGCTTTCAAGTAAAATCAAGAGAAAAGATAGAAGAAGAATAATGAAAACTAGTATTGATCCATCAAATTACAACAGAGCTCCCTAACCCAATGACAAGGGTTTAGTTGTTCATAGCTCTGGAAAATGAAAACAAAGATGGAGAATACATCATGAAAACTTAGAAGTGCAGAGAAAGTAAATACAGAGAGTAGTTCTATGCTAAGAGTCTCCCTATAATTTCCAACTCCCCCAAATAATTCAAATCTACTCCTATATATACTACTCTTCTGTTCTTCTAGTTGATTCTTCAAGTCTGGGGCCTTTGGATCTTGAGTTTAAAGTAGTTCTCTTCTTCATTGGGCTTAGCTTTTACTTGCAGAGAGAAAGTATGAAGTGGGTAGGGACTTTGGCTCAGGAAGTTAGTAGTGTTAACGTTCAGTGAAAATATGGGTTCGAGAACGTTAGTGACAATCACCTTTTTCACTAACGTTTCTCACCAAAGTTAAAAGCCACGTTAACCTCAACATTAGTGGCACAAACGTTGCCACTAACGTTTCCACTATTTCCTTCGCACACGTTATGGGGACTCAACTTTCCCAATAACGTTGAGAAGCCTCCCCCTTCCCTACGTTAGAGTCCACGTTAACTTAGTTAACGTGGCTCTTTTAACGTAGGCTTGCCATCTTTTGAGAACGTTAGTGACACTTACCATTGTCATTAACGTTCCAAATTGCCCCTATTTTCCACGTTAGAGTCCACGTTAACTAGGTTAACGTGGCCTTGCTAGCCATCTCCAACGTTAGTGACAAAGTTGAGTGTCACTAACGTTGGCTCATCATTCCCTTATCCATGTTAGCTTCCATGTTAACTAAGTTAACGTGGGAATTAATGTGGCTCATGGTGGCATGTGTGGCTCCTTCCTACGTTAGTGACAATGTTGGGTGTCACTAACGTTGGCAATCACCTTCCTTCTTCACACTAACGTAGCCACTAATATGGTTCTTCTTTGCTTCCTTTGTCCTGAAATCAAGCAATAAAGTGCATCAAAGTTCTAGTCCAAGTCATGGGAAATGCAACATCCAATTTGTCCTTAAATTCATGCAAAATCCTCATGAAATCATGTAAAGTTCACAATGTATGCTTGAATCAAGGTGTAAGTGAATATCTACCCAAAACTAGCTTATTTCCTAAGGAAATGCATGAAACTACCCTAAAAACAGTAAAGAAAAGGTCAGTAAAACTGGCCAAAATGCCCTGGCATCAGTGATTCCTCCCTTTTTTGGGACAACTTGCACGGGGCTGACCCATGGGCTGTCTGAGATCAGATAGACCATCCCTCCTTGCCATAACTTCATGACTTCTTTCTGTACCACTTCCTTCATGACTGGATTTAGCCGTCTTTGGGGTTGAATGGATGGTTTGGCATCATCTTCTAACAGTATCTTATGCATGCATATGGCCGAACTGATTCCCTTCAAGTCAGAAAGGGTCCATCCAATGGCATCCTTGTGCCTTTGTAATGCTTGGAGGAGCTCCTCCTCTTGTTCTTGGCTGAGGGATGAGTTTATGATCACTGGATAACTTCCATTTTCCCCTAGATATGCATACTTGAGAGTGGGCGGCAGTGCCTTTAGTTAAAGTTTGGGTGCCTCTTTCTTTTCATTCTTCTCCTCTAGTGTATCCTGAATATGAACCTCAGCTGTTGCAGCCTCTTCGTTTGATGCTGCTTCCTCTTCTTCTGTTAACCCCTCAAGTTCTTCTTTTTCAAAAGTCTTTTGTACTACATCTTACAGTGAGTCTAGCCTCATACATTCTCCCAGTAGTTCTTGTGGGTAGTTCATGGCCTTGAACACATTGATCATCATTGTTTCATTGTGTAGTCTAAGGGTAAGCTCACCCTTTTGGACATCGATGATAGCTCCAGCAGTGGCTAAGAATGGTCTTCCCAAGATGATAGAAGCCTTGGCTCCTTTCTTCATATCCAACACTACAAAATCTACTGGAAAGATAAAGTCTCCTACTTTCACTAGCAAGTCTTCTACTATGCCGTTAGGAAACTTGAATGATCGGTCTGCAAGTTGTAAGGCCATTTTTGTTGGTTTGACCTCCTCAATCTTCATTTTTCTCATTATAGCTACAGACATCAGATTTATGCTGGCTCCTAAATCACATAGAGCCTTTTCCACTGTGATTTCTCCTATAATTCAAGGAATCTGAAAGCTCCCAGGATCCTTTAATTTCTGGGGTAGTTTATGCTGAATGATGGCACTACATTCTTCTGTTAGTATCACAGTTTCGTTGTTCTTCCAGCTTCTCTTTTTGGTCATCAATTCCTTCAAGAACTTGGCATAGAGTGGCATTTGCTCTATTGCTTCAGCAAAGGGTATGTTAATCTGTAGTTTTTTGAAGATTTCTAGAAATCTTGAGAATTGGCTGTCATCCCCCTTCTTCCTCAATTGTTGAGGATATGGGACTTTCAGAACATATGGCTTCAGCTCTTCTCCCTTTTGATGTGAATTGGAGGTGGGGACTTGAACTTCATCTTGTTCCTCATTCCTTCCAATTGAGTCCTTCTCTTGTGGTTGCTTGGAGACCTCCTTCAATTCCTTTCCATTTCTGAGAGTGATAACTTGACACTCCTCCCTTGGACTTGGCTCAATGTTGCTGCAAAGGTCATGGCCGGGAATTTGCTTGAATAGGTAGCCAATTTGTGTCTCAAGTTTTTTGATGGCAGTATCCTGATTCTGCATATTGGACCACACTTCCTCTTGGAACATTTTACTATCCTGGACTTCTTTGCATATTCGTTCAAGTAGGGTCTCAATCCTTGAGAGTCTATCTTCGAATGATGGTGAGTTGGAGTTGGAGGGGTGAGAATAGCCATTTTGGTTTTGATATGAATGTTGAGAGGTGTTGTTAGGTGGGTGCTGATATGATCTCTGTGTGGAATGTTGGTGAGCTGCATTGTTGTTAGGGTTGTGGCGTCTCTGATCTTGGCCTTGATCTTGTTGATTTCTGGTGCACAATACCAAGGTCCAAACATAACTTCACAACTTCGCACAACTAACCAGCAAGTGCACTGGGTCGTCCAAGTAATAAAACCTTACGTGAGTAAGGGTCGATCCCACGGAGATTGTTGGTATGAAGCAAGCTATGGTCATCTTGTTAATCTCAGTCAGGCGGATATCAAATGGTTATGGAGTTTTCGAATAATAATAATAAATAAACAGAAAATAAAGATAGAAATACTTATGTAATTCATTGGTGAGAATTTCAGATAGGCGTATAGAGATGCTTTTGTTCCTCTGAATCTCTGCTTTCCCGCTGTCTTCATCCAATCAGTCTTACTCCTCTCCATGGCAAGCTTTCTGTAAGGGCATCACCGTTGTCAATGGTTACATCCCATCCTCTTGTGAAAAAGGTCCAAATGCTCTGTCACAGCACGGCTAATCATCTGAGGTTCTTGATCATACTGGAATAGGATTCACCCTCCTTTTGCGTCTGTCACTACGCCCAGCACTCGCAAGTTTGAAGTTCGTCACAGTCATTCAATCCTTGAATCCTACTCGGAATACCACAGACAAGGTTTAGACTTTCCGGACTCTCATGAATGCCGCCATCAATCTAGCTTATACCACGAAGATTCTTATTAAGAGATCCAAGAAATATTCATTCAATCTAAGGTGGAACGGAAGTGGTTGTCAGGCACGCGTTTGTGGGGAAATGATGATGATTGTCACGTTAATCACATTTATGTTAGAGTACGAATAAATATCTTAGAAGCGAAATAACTTGAATTGAATAAAAAACAATAGTACTTTGCATTAATTCATGAGGAACAGCAGAGCTCCACACCTTAATCTATGGAGTGTAGAAACTCTACCGTTGAAAATACATAAGTGATGAAAGTTCAGGCATGGCCGAGAGGCCAGCCCCCAAACGTGATCAATATAATTCAAAGATGAACTAAAAATCATAAGATGTCTAAAAGACTAGTAAAAAGTTCTATTTATACTAAACTAGTTACTAGGGTTTACAGAAGTAAGTAATTGATGCATAAATCCACTTTCGGGGCCCACTTGGTGTGTGCTTGGGCTGAGATTGAAGTTTACACGTGCAGAGGCTTCTTCTGGAGTTGAACGCCTAGTTGTAACGTGTTTTTGGCGTTCAACTCTGGTTCGTGACGTGTTTCTGGCGTTTAACTCCAGACTGCAGCGCAGAACTGGAGTTCAACGCCCTTTTGCGTCGTCTAAACGCGGCCAAAGTATGAACTATTATATATTGCTGGAAAGCCCTGGAT
>NC_029788.2:85707591-85736446 GCF_000816755.2 Arachis ipaensis | reverse complement strand
GTTAAGAAACAAACAAAAAGTTAGTTAGTTAGTTGAAACAAATTTTGAAAATCAATTTTAAAAAGATAAGAAGATAGGAAGTTAGAAAAGATATTTTGAAATCAATATTTTGAAAAAGATAGAAAGATATGATTGAATTTAGTTTTGAAAAAGATTTGATTTTTTTAAAATCACAATTAATGACTTGATTCACAAGAAATCACAAGATATGATTCTAGAACTTAAAGTTTGAATCTTTCTTAACAAGTAAGTAGCAAACTTGAAATTTTTGAATCAAAACATTAATTGTTATTGTTATTTTCGAAAATTTGATATAAAAATAAGAAAAAAATTTTTGAAAAAAATTTTTGGAATTTTCGAAAATAACTAAGAAATTTGAAAAAGATTTGATTTTTGAAAAAGATTTTGAAAAAGATAAGATTTTCAAATTGAAAATTTGATTTGACTCATAAGAAACAATTTGATTTTAAAAATTTTTGAAAAAGTCAATCCAAATTTTCGAATTTGATGAGAGAAAAAGGGAAAGATATTTTTTTGATTTTTGAATTTTTATGATGAGAGAGGAAAAAAAGAAAAATGATGCAATGCATGAAAGTTTTGGATCAAAACAATGAATGCATGCAAGAATGCTATGAATGTCAAGATGAACACCAAGAACACTATGAAGATCATGATGAACATCAAGAACACATTTGTGAAAAATTTTTAATGCAAAGAAAACATGCAAGACACCAAACTTAGAATTCTTTAATGCTTAGACATAAAGAATTCAGGAATGCATATGAAAAACAAGTAAAGACACAAAACATGCAAATGCAAAGATCAAACAAGAAGACTTACCAAGAACAACTTGAAGATCATGAAGAACACTATGAATGCATGATTATTTTCGAAAAAAATGCAAGATGCACATGCAATTGACACCAAACTTATAACATGACTCAAGACTCAAACAAGAACACACAAAAAATATTTTTGATTTTTATGATTTTCTAATTTTTTGTATTTTTTTTCGAAAATTATTTGAAAAACAAAAATAAGGATTCCAAAATTTTTAATATGAATTCCAGGAATCTAGCATTCTTAGTCTAAAGCTCCAATCTGAGGGTTAGGCATGGCTTAATAGCCAGCCAAGCTTTAGTATGCTGTTGATACCTTCCATGTATAGAACAACTAAGTGTGTGAGAATCAACAAGCTCTTGTGATGATAAGTTGAAACCCCAGTCCAAAAGATTAGACATGGCTTATAGCCAGCCAGGATTCAACAAATCATCATGAAACACTAGAATTCATTCTTAAAAATTCTGAATAGAAATATTTTTTTTTGAAAACATTTATTTTTTAAAATTTTTTTTTCAAAAACAAAGGAAAAAATTTTGAAAGATTTTTGAAAAATTTTTGAAAAATTTTTGAAAATAAAACAAAAAGAAAATTACCTAATCTGAGCAACAAGATGAACTGTCAGTTGTCTAAACTCGAACAATCCCCGGCAACGGCGCCAAAAACTTGGTACGCGGAATTGTGATTACACTTTAATTATGTAAAATTCATCGCTCTTTCTTTCCGTGTAACTAACCAGTAAGTGCACTGGGTCGTCCAAGTAATACCTTACGTGAGTAAGGGTCGAATCCCACAGAGATTGTTGGTATGAAGCAAGCTATGGTCACCTTGTAAATCTCAGTTAAGTTGACTCATATGGGCTACAATATATTATGTAAATAAAACATGAAGTAGGGATAGAAATACTTATGTAATTCATTGGCGAGAATTTCAGATAAGCGAATGGAGATGCTTTCGTTCCTCTGAACCTCTGCTTTCCTGCTATCTTCATCCAATCAGTCTTACTCCTTTCCATGGCTGGCTTTATGTGATACATCACCACTGTCAATGGCTACTTTCGGTCATCTTTCGGGAAAATGATCCAATACCCTGTCACGGCACGGCTAATCGTCTGGAGGCATCACCCTTGTCAATGGCTTCATCTTATCCTCTCAGTGAAAATGGTCAACGCACCCTGTCACGGCACGACTATTCATCTGTCGGTTCTCGATCATGCTGGAATAGGATTTACTATCCTTTTGCGTCTGTCACTAACGCCAAGCAATCGCGAGTTTGAAGCTCGTCACAATCATTCAATCATTGAATCCTACTCGGAATACCACAGACAAGGTTTAGACTTTCCGGATTCTCTTGAATGCCGCCATCATTCTAGCTTACGCCATGAAGATTCCGATTAAGAGATCTAAGAGATACTCATTCAGTCGAAGGTAGAACGGAAGTGGTTGTCAGGCACGCGTTCATAGGGAATGATGATGATTGTCACGTTCATCACATTCAGGTTGAAGAGCGAATGAATATCTTAGAAGCGAAACAAGATGAATTGAATAGAAAACAGTAGTACTTTGCATTAATCTTTGAGGAACAGTAGAGCTCCACACCTTAATCTATGGACTGCAAAAACTCTACCGTTAAAAATACATAAGTGAATGGAGGGTAGGCATGGCCGAGTGGCCAGCCTCCCATACGTGATCAATAGTCTCCTAAGATGAACAATGGATTAAAACTAAGACCAAAGATGTCTAATACAATAGTAAAAGGTCCTATTTATAACAAACTAGTCACTAGGGTTTACAGAAATAAGTAATTGATGCATAAATCCACTTCCGGGGCCCACTTGGTGTGTGCTTGGGCTGAGCTTGAGTGTTGCACGTGTAGAGGTCCTTCTTGGAGTTGAACGCCAGTATTTGTGCCAGTTTGGGCGTTCAACTCTGGTTTTGGATCCTTTTCTGGCGCTGGACGCCAGAATTGGGCAGAGAGCTGGCGTTGAACGCCAGTTTGCGTCATCTATTCTTGGCCAAAGTATGGACTATTATATATTGCTGGAAATCCCTGGATGTTTAATTTCCAACGCAAGTGGAAGCGCGCCATTTCGAGTTCTGTAGCTCCAGAAAATCCACTTTGAGGGACGTCAGAATCCAACAGCATCAGCAGTCCTTCTTCAACCTCTGAATCTGATTTCTGCTCAAGTCCCTCAATTTCAGCCAGAAAATACCTGAAATCACAGAAAAACACACAAACTCATAGTAAAGTCCAGAAATGTGAATTTAACATAAAAACTAATGAAAACATCCCTAAAAGTAACTAGATTCTACTAAAAACATACTAAAAACAATGCCAAAAAGCGTATAAATTATCTGCTCATCAAGAAGCAAGTAATTTAAATGACGAGTAAATTAAATGGCAAGTAAAAATAAATAATGACTGTAAAACAACTTTTGGTAAGATAAGGGAAATTAGAAGTCCAACTTAGTTATCCTTCTCAACAATAATGAGAGTTGTAACTTCATTCCACTTGGTCAACCTTTACCGGAGCAAAGGAAAGTCAAGGGACTAATTAAATTGACCTTTGAATCCTAATCATTTCCTAAGAAAAGGTTGAGATTGTTTAAGTTCAACTTAATTAGCAAGATAATGATTATCAATTATGTTGAGTTTAATAACTGTTGAGTTACTAAATTCTTAATCAAAACCAAAAGGGGAAAAAGTAAATTGCTGAAATAATAAAAGTGTCCTTAGATGGGAAGCAATGGCAACTTAAATCAAGAGAACAATCATAAACTGAAAATACCTCAAATTATCATTAATTCAATTAGAAATCTGTAACATGGAATAATTCATAAATTATAATAATCGATTCAAATATTGGAATAAATAAATAAAAGTAAAACTAAAAGAACATTAAACCTGGATCCAGAGTTACTCCCAAAACAGGAAGAAATCCTAAATCCTAAAGAGAGAGAGAGAAGATCTCCCTCTCAACTAAATCTAAATCATTGAAAGGTGAAAATATGCGAGCTCTCTTTGAATGGAAGCATTCCCACACTTTATAACCTCTGGTCTATGCTGTCCGTACTTGGATCTGGGCCAAAAAGGGCTTCAAAATTCGCTGGGGGCGTATTCTGTAATTTCTGGTGCGTGGCCTCTGTCACGCGTCCGCGTGGGTCACGCGGTCGCGTCATTTGGAGCTTTTCCTTGCCACGCGGTCGCGTCAGTCATGTGACCGCGTCATATGTATTCTGCTTAAGGCGCGCGGTCGCGTCAGGCATGCGGCCGCGTCGCTGCTGATTCGTGCTTGGCACGCGATCGCGTCATCCATGCGATCGTGTGGATACCAGTTTCTTTAAAGCTCCGTTTTGCTTCCTCCTTCCATTCTAGTATGTTTCCTTTTTCATCCTTTAAGTCATTCTGCCTTTAGAAAATCTGAAACTACTCAACACACTAATCACGACATCGAATGGAAATAAAGGTAATTAAAATAATTAATTTTTAAAGCTTAGAAAACATGTTTTTCATTATATGACATAATAAGGAAGGGAAAGTAAAACTATGCAATTAATGTGAATAAGTAGGTGAAGAGTTGAATAAATCACTCTAATTAAACACAAAAGAACTCATCAAATATGGGTTTATCAGGGACCTCGGGGATCACCTTCTTCTTGGCCACAACATCATAGAAGTGGTCTTGATGAGCTTTCGAGATGAATCTTTCCATCTCCCATGACTCGGAGGTGGAAGCTTTTGTCTTTCCTTTCCCTTTTCTAGAGGATTCTCTAGTCTTAGGTGCCATCAATGGTAATGGAAAAACAAAAAGCTTATACTTTTACCACACCAAACTTAGAATATTGCTCGCCCTCGAGCAAAAGAAGAAAGAATAGATGATGAAGAAGAAGAAAATATGGAGGAGAGGAGGGTGAGGTGTATTCGGCCAAGAAGGGGAAGAGAGGGTTGTGTTGTGTGAAAATGAGGAAGAATGGAGGGCTTTATATAGGGAGGGGAGGGGGTTAGTTTCGGCCATATAAGGTGGGTTTGGGTGGGAAATTGATTTTGAATTGTGAAGGTAGGTGGAGTTTATGAGGTAGGTTTATGGGGAAGAGTGGATGGATGTGAGTGGTGAAGAGGTGATGGGGAAGAGAGATTGAGGCTTGTTTCTGGCGTTCAGTGCCAGCTCTTCCTCAGTGTGCATTTCTGGCGTCTGAACGCCAGGATGCTGCTTGTTTCTGGCATTCAACGCCAGATCCATGCTCTGTTCTGGCGTTGAACGCCAACCAGATGCTCCTTACTGGCGTTTAAACGCCAGTAAGATCCTCCTCCAGGGTGTGATTTTTCTTCTGCTGTTTTTGATTCTGTTTTCAATTTTTATATTTATTTTGTGACTCCACATGATCATGAACCTAATAAAACATGAAATAATAATAAAAATAAATTAAAATTAAATAAATAAAAATTGGGTTACCTCCCAACAAGCACTTCTTTAGTGTCAATAGCTTGACAGTGGGCTCTCAAGGAGCCTCACAGATGTTCAGAGCATTGTTGAGAATTTCCAACACCAAACTTAGAGTATGTAGAGGCCTTCAACCTTTACTAATATGTCCTCTACTTGTCCATAAGCCTGTTTTGTGAATTTGTCTGCCATCTCTAATGAGATTTTAGCAGCTTGTACATCAAAGATTCCCAGTTTCTCCATTACAGAGAGTAGCATGAGGTTTATTCCTGACCCAAGATCACATAGAACCTTCTCAAAGGTCATGGTGCCTATGGTACAAGGTATTAGGAACTTTCTAGGATCCTGTTTCTTCTGAAGCAATCCCAGTTGATCCAATGCATTTAGTTCATTGGTGAACAGGGGAGGTTCATCTCCCCAAGTCTCTTTACCAAATAAATTGGCATTCAGCTTCATGATTGCACCAAGGAACTTGGCAACTTGCTCTTCAGTAACATCCTCATTCTCTTCTGAAGAGGAATACTCATCAGAGCTCATGAAGGGCGTAAGGAGGTTTAATGGAATCTCTATGGTCTCTAGATGAGCCTCAGAGTCCTTTGGTTCCTCAGAGGGAAACTCCTTATTGATCACTGGACGTCCCAGGAGGTCTTCCTCTCTTGTGGGTTCGGCCATGATGGTCAATTCAATGGCCTTGCACTCTCCTTTTGGATTCTCTTCTGTATTGCTTGGGAGAGTACTAGGAGGGGTTTTAGTGATTCTTTTACTCAGCTGGCCCACTTTTGCTTCCAAATTTCTAATGGAGGACCTTGTTTCATTCATGAAACTCACAATGGCCTTAGATAGATCAGAGACTAAGTTTGCTAAATTAGAGGTATTTTTTTCAGAGTTCTCTGTCTGTTGCTAAGTGGATGATGGAAAAGGCTTGCTATTGCTACTTCCACCATTATTAAAGCCTTGTTGAGGCTTTTGATGATCCTTCCATGAGAAATTTGGGTGATTTCCCCATGAGGGGTTATAGGTGTTTCCATATGGTTCACCCATGTAATTCACCTCTGCTATTGCAGGGTTTTCAGGATCATAAGCTTCTTCTTCAGAAGATGCCTCTTGAGTTCTGTTGGATGTAGCTTGCATTCCATTCAGACTCTGAGAAATCATATTGACTTGCTGAGTCAATATTTTATTCTGAGCCAATATGGCATTCAGAGTATCAATTTAAAGAACTCCCTTCTTCTGAGGCGTCCCATTACTCGCAGGATTCCTCTCAAAAGTGTACATAAGCTGGTTATTAGCAACCATGTCGATGAGTTCTTGAGCTTCTGCAGGCATTTTCTTTAGGTGAATGGATCCACCTGCAGAAGTATCCAATGACATCTTAGCTAATTCAGACAGACCATCATAGAATATATCCAGGATGGTCCATTCTAAAAGCATGTCAGAAGGACACTTTTTGGTCAGTTACTTGTATCTCTTCCAAGCTTCATAGAGGGATTCACCTTCCTTCTGTCTGAAGGTTTGAACATCCACTCTAAGCTTATTCAGCTTTTGAGGAGGAAAGAACTTGGATAAGAAAGCCGTGACCAGCTTAACCCAAGAGTTCAGGCTATCTTTGGGTTGAGAGTCCAACCACACTCTAGCTCTGTCTCTTATAGAAAACGGGAAAAGCATGAGCTTGTAGACTTCAGGATCTACTCCATTAGTCTTAATAGTATCACAGATCTGCAAGAATTCAGTTAAGAACTGAAAAGGATCTTTAGATGGAAGTCCATAAAACTTGCAGTTTTGTTGCATCAGAGAAACCAATTGAGGTTTCAGCTCAAAATTGTTTGCTCCAATGGTAGGGATGGAGATACTTCTTCCATGTAAATTGGAATTAGGTGCAGTAAAGTCACCAAGCATTGCATTATTATTATTTTCGGCTGCCATCTCCTCTTCCTGTTTGAAAATTTCTGTAAGGTTATCTCTGGATTGTTGTACTTTAGCTTCTCTTAGTTTCCTCTTCAGAGTCCTTTCAGGTTCAGGGTCTGCTTCAACAAGAATGTTCTTGTCCTTGCTCTTGCTCATATGAAAAAGAAGGAACAGAAAAATAATAATAATAGGGATCCTTTTTACCCAGGTATAGAGGTTCCCCTGTGTGAGTAGAAGAAGAAAAGAATGTAATGTAAAGAAGGGAAGAAGAGAAAATTCGAACACAGATGGCAGAGGGGGTTCGAATTTGGGTGAGATGAAGTGTTAGTAGATGAATAAATAAATAGAAGGAGATGAGAGAGAAGGAGGATTTTCGAAAATAAAATTTTGAAAAGGGGTTAGTGATTTTCGAAAATTAGGAATGAAATCAAATTAAAAATTAAAAATTAAAATAATTAGTTAATTAAAAAGAATTTTTGAAAAAGATGGAAGAGATAATTAGTTAATTAAAATTAGAGAGTGAGAGTTAGTTAGGTAGTTTTGAAAAAGATAACAAACAAACAAAAAAGTTAATTAGTTAGTTGAAAAATATTTGAAAATCAATTTTGAAAAGATAAGAAGATAAGAAATTAGAAAAGATATTTAAAAATCAAATTTTTGAAAAAGATAAGATTTTTTTTAAAAAAAAGATATGATAGGAAGATATGATTAGAATTAGTTTTGAAAAAGATTTGATTTTTAAAATCATAATTAATGACTTGACTCACAAGAAATCACAAGATATGATTCTAGAACTTAAAGTTTGAATCTTTCTTAACAATTAAGTAACAAACTTGAAATTTTTGAATCAAAACATTAATTGTTGAAGATATTTTCAAAAAATATGATATAAAATTAAGAAAAATATTTTTGAAAAATATTTTTAAAATTTTTGAAAAATAAGAAAAATGAAAAAGATTTGATTTTTAAAAAAGATTTTGAAAAAGATAAGATTTTTAAATTGAAAATTTGATTTGACTCATAAGAAACAATTAAGTTTTAAAAAGTTTTGAAAAAGTCAACTCAAATTTTTGAAATTTATGAGTGAAAAAGGGAAAGATATTTTTTTGATTTTGAATTTTTAATGATGAAAGAGAAAAACATGAAAAAGATGCAATGCATGAAAATTTTGGATCAAAACAATGAATGCATGCAAGAATGCTATGAATGTCAAGATGAACACCAAGAACACTTTGAAGATCATAATGAACATCAAGAACTTATTTGTTGAAAATCTTATATGTAAAGAAAACATGCAAGACACCAAACTTAGAAATCTTTCATGTTCAGACACTATGAATGCAAAAATGCACATGAAAAACAAGAAAAGACACAAAACAAGAAAACATCAAGATCAAACAAGAAGACTAACCAAGAACAACTTGAAGATCATGAAGAACACTATGAATGGATGAATTTTTCGAAAATTTTATGCAAACTTTAAAACATGCAATTGACACCAAACTTAAAATTGACTCAAGACTCAAACAAGAAACATGAAATATTTTTTTGATTTTTATGATTTTCTAATTTTTTTTGGTATTTTTCGAAAATTAATTTGAAAAAGAAAAATAAGGATTCCAAAATTTTTAATATGAATTCCAGGAATCTTGCATTCTTAGTCTAAAGCTTCAGTCCAGGAATTAGACATGGCTCACTAGCCAGCCAAGCTTTCAATGAAATCTCCGGTCTAAAACACTAGACATGGCCAATGGCCAGCCAAGCTTTAAGTGACAAATCAAGCATACAGCAGCTGATGGATTAGCAACAACTAGCTTGCTCTTAATAATGTTGGGTTGGAAGCCCCAGTCCAAAAGAATTTAGACATGTCTTTACAGCCAACCAGGCTTCAACATGCTTCATGAAACACTAGAATTCATTCTTAAAAATTCTGAATAAAAATATATTTTATTTTTTGAAAATATTTTTAATTATTTTTTTTTGAAAACTTTTTGAAAATAAAATAAGAAGAAAATTACCCAATCTAAGCAACACGATGAACTGTCAGTTGTCCAAACTCGAACAATCCCCGGCAACGGCGCCAAAAACTTGGTATGCGAAATTGTTACTCTGAGGTTGTAAAATTTGTTGTTCATTCTCTCCCTGGCAATGGCGCCAATAACTGGTGCACAATACCATGGTCCAAACATAACTTCACAACTTCGCACAAATAACCAGCAAGTGCACTGGGTCGTCCAAGTAATAAAACCTTACGTGAGTAAGGGTCGATCCCACGGAGATTGTTGGTATGAAGCAAGCTATGGTCATCTTGTTAATCTCAGTCAGGCGGATATCAAATGGTTATGGAGTTTTCGAATAATAATAATAAATAAACAGAAAATAAAGATAGAAATACTTATGTAATTCATTGGTGAGAATTTCAGATAGGCGTATAGAGATGCTTTCGTTCCCTTGAATCTCTGCTTTCCCGCTGTCTTCATCCAATCAGTCTTACTCCTTTCCATGGCAAGCTTTCTGTAAGGGCATCACCGTTGTCAATGGTTACATCCCATCCTCTTGTGAAAAAGGTCCAAATGCTCTGTCACAGCACGGCTAATCATCTGAGGTTCTCGATCATACTGGAATAGGATTCACCCTCCTTTTGCGTCTGTCACTACGCCCAGCACTCACAAGTTTGAAGTTCATCACAGTCATTCAATCCCTGAATCCTACTTGGAATACCACAGATAAGGTTTAGAATTTCCGGATTCTCATGAATGCCGCCATCAGTCTAGCTTATACCACGAAGATTCTGATTAAGAGATCCAAGAGATATTCATTCAATCTAAGGTGGAACGGAAGTGGTTGTCAGGCACGCGTTCGTGGGGGAATGATGATGATTGTCACGTTCATCACATTCATGTTGGAGTACGAATGAATATCTTAGAAGCGGAATAAGTTGAATTGAATAAAAAACAGTAGTACTTTGCATTAATTCATGAGGAACAGCAGAGCTCCACACCTTAATCTATGGAGTGTAGAAACTCTACCGTTGAAAATACATAAGTGATGAAGGTTCAGGCATAGCCGAGAGGCCAGTCCCCAAACGTGATCAATATGATTCAAAGATGAACTAAAAATCATAAGATGTCTAAAAGACTAGTAAAAAGTTCTATTTATACTTAACTAGTTACTAGGGTTTACAGAAGTAAGTAATTGATGCATAAATCCACTTCTGGGGCCCACTTGGTGTGTGCTTGGGCTGAGCTTGATGTTTACACGTGCAGAGACTTCTTCTGGAGTTGAACGCCAAGTTGTAACGTGTTTTTGGCGTTCAACTCTGGTTCGTGACGTGTTTCTGGCGTTTAACTCTAGACTACACCGTAGAACTGGCGTTCAATGCCCTTTTGCATCCTCTAAACTCAGCCAAAGTATGGACTATTATATATTTCTCGAAAGCCCTGGATGTCTACTTTCCAACGCAAATGGAAGCGCGCCATTTTGAGTTCTGTAGCTCCGGAAAATCCACTTTGAGTGCAGGGAGGTCAGAATCCAACAGTATCAGTAGTCCTTCTTCAACCTCTGAATCTGATTTTTGCTCAAGTCCCTCAATTTCTGCCAGAAAATACCTGAAATCAAAGAAAAACACACAAACTCATAGTAAAGTCCAGAAATGTGTATTTAACATAAAAACTAATAAAAACATCCCTAAAAGTAACTAGATCCTATTAAAAACATACTAAAAACAATGCCAAAAAACGTATAAATTATCTGCTCATCAATTTCCCCACCCAAAGTTTGGGTGGTTCCTCCAACCAGGATTGTAAGTTTTGGAGTATGGATCATGGTTTTGCCTAGATGAATTTCCAATGTAGTTGGCTTATTCCTGATCACCCTCTGCCTCTGTATTCACTCCTTCTTGAGCTGCTGATGAGGTAGTGATTGCTGCTACTTGATTCCTTTCCATCTTCTTGGTAAGGTCAGCCAGTTGCTTGGTGATCATCTTGTTTTGAGCCAGCAATGTATCCACGTTGTTCAGCTCTATCACTCCTCTAGTATTGCCTCATTCAGAAGCATAGAAGTAATCATTCTCAGCTACAGTCTCAATGACATCTATGGCTTCTTCAATGGTCTTCTTTTTGTTCAGAGATCCCTCGGATGAGTGGTCTACTGCCTTCTTTGACTCATAAGAAATACCTTCATAGAAAATGTGTAACTGCACCCATTCATTAAAATATCAGGCGGGCACCTTCTTGTTAAGTCTTTGAACCTCTCCCATGCTTCATAGAAAGTTTCACCATCTTGTTGCCTGAAGGTTTGTACCTCAGCTCTCAACCTGTTGATCCTTTGAGGAGGATAGAATCTCGCCAAGAATTTGTTCACCACATCTTCCCAGGTTGTTAAACTCTCCTTCGGGAAGGATTCCAGCCATTTAGATGCTTTGGCCTTGAGTGAGAAGGGAAACAGAAGCAGTCTGTAGGTGTCAGGATGAACACCATTAGACTTCACAGTATCACATATCCTCAAGAATGTGGTGAGATATTGATTGGGGTCTTCGTGGAAACTTCCTCCGAATGAACAGTTGTTCTGAACGAGGGTGATGAGCTATGGCTTTAGTTCAAAGTTATTGACACATATGGTTGGCTTTTGGATGCTACTTCCACAGTTTCCTGGGTTTGGGTTTATGTAAGATCCCAGAACCCTTCTCTCTTGTCCCGCATGATGCACTGGACCTTCTCTGCCATGGTTGTGAGCCTTTTCTTCATGATGCTTCTCCATATTCTCATCCATGTCTGGTTCAAAATACTCCTCCTCTTCCTCAGCACTAATGACTCTCTTTCCTCTTGCTTCCCTCCTTAGTCTAAGGAAGGTTCTCTCAGGTTCAGAATAAAAGGAAGTTGAAGCCTCGCTTCTTCTACCTGTCATACAACCAACAAGGCACAAGAAAGAAAGAGATAAATGCAGGAAGTATTCTTATCAGAAATGCTGTTAGTGTGAGTGATGCAATATACCAAAACATTTAGTGGGTTAGTGAACTGAATTGTAACAAATAAGAGAACACTACAAACAGGTAATGGGTAAAGAAAAGAAAATAACTACAACTAAAAGTAAATCACTCAAATGAAATTAAATCAAACAAAAGAAAAATGCTCAATCTAGGTAATCAACCAATTTAATCATTGTTGATACAAAATCAATCCCCGGCAACGGCGCCATAAACTTGATGCACGGAAACTTGTCTCTCAACAATTTTCCCTCGGCAAGTATACCGAATTGTCGTCAAGTAAAAACTCACAATAGAGTGAGGTCGAATCCCACAGGGACTGATTGGTCAAGCAACTTTAATCGGAGGAATGTTCTAGTTGAGCTAAGTAGAAGTTGATTTGAGAGTTACAGAAAATTAAATAGCGGGAAAGTAAATAGCAGAAATTGTAAATGCTGGAAATAAATAACTGAATATAAATGGTAGAAAATAAATTGCAGAATCTTAAATGGGAAATGGGAAAGACGAACATAAAAGTAAATGGCAGAAAGTAAAGAGAATGGGTAAGATCATAAATGGGGAATTCATTGGGCTCAGGAGATGTTGCATTCTCCGGATCAAGTTCATTTTCATCTCTTCCTCAATCAATGCATTCATTGATCTCCTTGGCAAAATTAAGTGATTGAATTCCAATTCCTTGGTAATTCAATCTCTCAAATCTTGAACAATAGCCAATTCCTTGGTCTAATTGCTCATGAGAAGAGATGAATTATGGTCACTGATTATACCACATGTACTTCCAAATCAAAGTATTAGGAGAATTATATGTCACCATATCCGTCCAAATCCAATTTGGTCCAACATGAGAAAGCATTTCTAGCATGATCTCTTCATTCCTCTTCCAAGGTTCCGAAGAGATCCAAGTATGAATAGCTTCTTTTCCAAGATAACTACCCAATTGGATGAAGATTGAAAGCTTTCCAATAAAATCAAGAGAAAAGAAAGAGGAAGAATAATGAAAACTATTATTGATCCATCAAATTACAACTGAGCTCCCTAACCCAATGAAAGGGGTTTAGTTGTTCATAGCTCTGGGAATGGAAAGCAAAGATGGAAAATACATTCTGAAAGTAAAAACTAGAGTTGCAGAGAAAGTAAAATTATACAGAGAGTGGTTCTCAATGCCCAAAAGCTTCCAAAAGTTCTTCTCTAGTTCAAAACTACTCCTATATATACTACTCTTCTGATTTTCTAGTTGGCTCTTCAAGTCTTTGGATATGGGCCTTTGGATCTTGAGTTGAAGCAGTTTGGAATCTTCAGTGGGCTCAACTTTACTTGTAGAGAAAGTGTGAAGTAGGCATAGACTTTAGCTAGGACGTTAGTGGCTTTAACGTTAAGTGAAAATGTGGGTTCGAGAACGTTAGTGACAATCACTTTTTTCACTAACGTTCCTAGCCCAAGATGGTTCACGTTAACTTCAACGTTAGTGGCACTAACGTGACCACTAACGTTGCCTCTCGGTCCATCGCAAGCGTTATTGGTGTTCACCTTTGCCAATAACGTTGCTCTTAGCCCCCCTTTTCTCACGTTAGAGTCCACGTTAGTATAACTAACGTGGCTCTTAACGTGGGCATGCCTTAGCCTCGAGAGCATTAGTGACACTTACCTTTGTCACTAACGCTCCAAACGCCCCTTCTCACGTTAGTGCCTCACGTTAATTGTCTTAACGTGGCCACTAACGTGGAGGTGATTGCCATCTCCAACGTTAGTGACAAAGGTGAGTGTCGCTAACGTTGGCTCATCATTTCTTTCCTCCCCGTTAGCTTCCACGTTAATGCAATTAACGTGGCAACTAACGTGGCTCATAGTGGCTTGGTCCAACGTTAGTGACAAAGGTGAGTGTCACTAACATTGGCGATTCCTTGCTCCTCCCACGTTAGAGTTCACGTTAATGTAGTTAACGTGACTCTTAACTTGGCCAATTGGGCTTAGTCCAACGTTAGTGATAAAGGTGAGTGTCACTAACGTTGGCTTTGTCTTCCTTTCCACGTTAGAGTTCACGTTAACTGAGTTAACGTGACTCTTAACGTGGCTAATTGCCAATTTGGAGCGTTAGTGGTATTCACTCTTACCACTAACGCCGGAGCTCCCTTTCTCTCCACGTTAACTACCACGTTAATGTAGTTAACGTGGCAATTAACGTGGGCTATGATGGTTTCGAAGTCGTTATTGGCAATCACTTTTCTCATTAATGTCGCAAGCATTTTCCCATTCCACATTAGTAGTCACATTAATTGGATTAACGTGGCTGCTAATGTGGCTCTTCCTTGCTTCCTTTGTCCTGAAATCAAGCAAATAAAGTGCATCAAAGCTCTAATCCAAGTTATAAGACATGCATTATCCAATTTGTCATTCAATTCATGCATAATTCTCATAAAATCGATTGCACCCTATGAGACTTTTATTCATTGATCCCTTTGT
Organism: Arachis ipaensis; assembly: GCF_000816755.2. NCBI lineage: Eukaryota > Viridiplantae > Streptophyta > Magnoliopsida > Fabales > Fabaceae > Arachis > Arachis ipaensis. The sequence continues at coordinate 85,721,816 of NC_029788.2, read as the reverse complement.
CTTTTCAGGGTTTGATTGTGTTCTTTAGACTAGGTGCTCTGTAAGGGGGCGACTCTTTAATATAAGCTTTCAGCCAGCACTCCTGAACCAGTTGGTTCAAGGTGCTAGGTGTTAAGACACCCCTAAGGACTTACTCCCTCAAGTCTCTTTCCCCCATACATTCACACCACAAGCACATGGTTTGGTATTTTTATTCTTGAGACCTTGGTGTCCAGCACCTCTTTGGGTTACTAAGTGCTCTGTAGCAAGGGTTAATCTTGATAGTGGACTTTCAGCTGATAATCCCAGGTTAGTTAACCCAAGTTACCAAGTGATAAGGAATCCCTGAGAGCTTATTCATCCAAGTATATCCTTTGCACAGGAGCACCTTAGACACATGCCTTAAGATTCAACCCTTGGTGCCTAGCCTTATTTCTTACTCTTTTTCTTTATTTCTCAACTTTCATTTTTTCTTTCCCCTTTTCTTATTAGGATCTTGTTATTTAGCTAGTCTCATGGGGTGTGTTTCAAGCATATGATTCAGGACAGATAGTTGCCTTCTTACCTTGTTGGTGAACCAACTTAGCTAAGTAATTACTACACCACAAGCTTAAGAACTTACTCCACAATTTGAACATCACTCTGGTCTTTCATAACATCTCTTTTTATTTGACTTAAAGGACAAGCATACAAGTAAGCAAGGTGAAATTGCAGCAGATAGCTTGGCACAGCACACATATGACAAAGGCGGGGAAAAGCAAACATTAAATCTAGTGATGTAAACTAAAGAGTAGCTAATAATCAGGGATACATTCAGACTTCCAATTTGAGCATTTCCAAGAATATGGAATCAAGTAACAATACAACCTTTTGGTGGTGACTTCTAGCCATCCCTTTGTTGTCATCGTCCACAGCTTTTGCATCCTTCTTCGCCTCCTTGGATGATGGTGCACCGTTCTTCCCGAAGAGTTGATTGAATTCCTGCAAAGTTATTGGAAATTGCTTGTTCCCAAAGCACTTGAGAATTAGTTAGCATGCATGTATGCTTGTGAGTTTCTAAACCTAATTTGGTGTGTGAACACCAAACTTAGTTCCTTGCCTAATGTAACAGATTGAATACATGCAGAGGATCTTATGTGCTTTTATTACTAAAATGACTATGAACTAGAAACTAAACTCTTGTCAAGTGGTTTCCTTGATTGGTTGGGGCTAGAAATTTTCTCTTGAAGAGGTGTAGTGTGATTCTAACTGAAATCTTTGGTGGAACACCAAACTTAGAATTACACATTCACTCTTGGATTGTTTTCGTGTGCAACACCAAACTTAGCTCCTCGCAATACAGGGTAAACTACTTGTAACTTTTATTGAAATGATCATGAAAAGGAAACTACCTTAGGTTGGGTTGCCTCCCAACGAAGCGCTCTTTTAGCGTCGCTAGCTCGAAGATTTCTCCATCAGTTGAGATGATATTTCACTTTGGGGCTTTCCCCCATGTTGCCCATGTAATGCTTGAGCCTTTGTCCGTTCACAGTGAACGTCCTCCTTGAAATTTCCTCCATGATTTCTATGTGTCCATACGGCGAGACCTTTGTGACAAGAAAGGGTCCTGACCACCTTGATTTGAGTTTCCCAGGGAAAAGTCTTAATTTGGAGATGTAGAGGAGCACTTGCTGTCCTTTTTCGAAGCTCCTGGGTGTCAGATTGAGGTTGTGTCTTCTCTTTGCCTTTTTTTTATAAATCTTGGCATTTTCATAGGCTTGAGATCTGAACTCCTCCATTTTCTGCAGCTGCAAGACCCTTTTTTCACCAGCAGCAACGCTATCAAAATTTAGTAGCTTGAGAGCCCAGAGGGCTTTGTGTTCCAGCTCCAATCGTAAATGACAGGCCTTTCCATACACCAGTTGATATGGGGACATCCCGATTGGTGTCCTGAATGCCGTTTTGTATGCCCAAAGAGCATTATCCAGCTTCTTCGATCAGTCATTTCTTGATGCTCCTACAGTCTTTTCCAGAATCCTTTTTAACTCTCTGTTAGATATCTCGGTTCTCCCACTTGTTTGGGGGTGATAAGGTGTGGCAACCTTGTGCTTTACCCCGTATCGTAGGAGAAGAGCTTCTAGTGGTCTGTTACAAAAATGGCTCCCTCCATCACTGATGAGCGCTCGTGGGACTCCGAACCGGCTAAAGATATTCTTTCTGAGGAAGTTCATGACCACCTTGTTATCATTTGTTGGGGTTGCAATAGCCTCTACCCACTTGGAAACGTAATCCACTGCTACCAAGATGTACTTGTTTGAATATGAGGTTAGGAATGGTCCCATGAAATCGATTCCCCACACATCAAACAGTTCCAGCTCTAAGATGAAATTCTGTGGCATCTCATTTCTTTTGGGTAAGTTTCCAGCTCTTTGGTATTCATTACAGTTCTTTACTAGTACTTTGGCATCCTTGTAAAGACTGGGCCAAAAGAATCCGCTTTGTAACACCTTGGCTGCAGTCCTGTCCCCTCCAAAATGTCCTCCATAGCACGAGCCATGGCAATTCCACAAGACCTCTCGTCCCTCTTCTTCCGAAACACATCTTCTCAGGATTCCATCTGAACACTTCTTGAAGAGATATGGTTCATCCCAAAAAAAATACTTTACGTCATTGATGAGCTTTCTTTTTTGATGTTTGTTGATTTCTGGGGGTAAAGCCCCAGTTGCCTTGAAATTGGCAATATCTACAAACCAGGGTGCTCTGTGAACCGTCATCAACTACTCATCTGGGAAGAACTCATTTACACTTGTATCATGTGTTCCTCCTTTATCATGAGGAATTCTAGATAGGTAATCTGCTACCTTGTTCTCCACTCCTTTCTTATCTCTAATTTCAATATTAAATTCCCGCAACAACAAGATCCATCTTATTAGTCTTGGTTTTGATTCTTGCTTGGCAAACAAATATTTAAGTGCTGTGTGATCTCTGAACACAATCACTTTGGCACCAATGAGGTATGATCTAAACTTGTCAAATGCAAAAACTATTGCCAGCAACTCCTTTTCAGTAGTAGTATAGTTTCTTTGAGTATCATTGAGGACTTTGCTGGCATAGTATATCACATGGACCAAGTTATCTTTCCTTTGTCCTAACACTGCCCTAACTGCGAAATCAGATGCATCGCACATCAGTTCAAATGGTAAGTTCCAATCAGGTGGGAAAATGATAGGGGCAGAGGACAGCCTCTTTTTCAAGTTTTCGAATGCTAGCATGCACTTTTCATCAAAGATAAATGGTGTATCAGATACAAGGAGATTGCTTAAGGGCTTGGCTATTTTTGAAAAATCTTTAATAAACCTTCTGTAAAAGCCAGCATATCCTAAAAAGCTCCTAATTGCCTTGACATCACTTGGTGGTGGTAGTTTTTCAATGAGTTACACCTTAGCTCTGTCTACCTCAATGTCTTGGTTAGAAACCTTATGGCCAAGAACTATTCCTCCTGTCACCATAAGTGACATTTCTCCCAGTTCAGGACCAAATTAGTCTCTTGACATCTTTTTAATACCAGGGCCAGGTGATTTAGGCAATTAGGAAAGGAATCTCCGAATACTGAAAAATCATCCATAAAGAATTCGATGAATTTCTCTATCATATCTGAAAAAATGGAGAGCATGCAGCGTTGGAAGGTTGCAGGTGCATTACATAGCCCAAATGGCATGCGCCTGTAGGCAAACACCCCATATGGGCAAGTGAATGAGGTTTTCTCTTGGTCTCTCGGATCAACCACTATTTGGTTATATCCTAAGTAACCATCGAGAAAACAGTAATATGCGTGTCCTGCAAGTCTTTCCAGCATCTGATCCATGAAAGGGAGGGGGAAATGATCTTTTCTTCTAGCTTCATTGAGTTTTCTGTAGTCTATGCACATTCGCCATCCTGTGACGGTCCTTGTAGGGATTAGTTCGTTCTTCTCATTGGGAACTACAGTGATTCCTCCCTTTTTTGGGACAACTTGCACGGGGCTGACCCATGGGCTGTCTAAGATCGGATAGATCATCCCTCCTTGCCATAACTTCATGACTTCTTTCTGTACCACTTCCTTCATGACTGGATTTAGCCGTCTTTGGGGTTGAATGGATGGTTTGGCATCATCTTCTAATAGTATCTTATGCACACATATGGCCGAACTGATTCCCTTCAAGTCAGCAAGGGTCCATCCAATGGCATCCTTGTGCCTTTGTAATACTTGGAGGAGCTCCTCCTCTTGTTCTTGGCTGAGGGATGAGTTTATGATCACTGGATAACTTCCATTTACCCCTAGATATGCATACTTGAGAGTGGGCGGCAGTGCCTTTAGTTCAAGTTTGGGTGCCTCTTTCTTTTCATTTTTCTCCTCTAGTGTACCCTGAATATGAACCTCAGCTGTTGCAGCCTCTTCGTTTGATGCTGCTTCCTCTTCTTCTGTTAACCCCTCAAGTTCTTCTTCTTCAAAAGTCTTTTGTACTACATCTTCCAGTGAGTCTAACCTCATACATTCTCCTAGTGGTTCTTGTGGGTAGTTCATGGCCTTGAACACATTGATCATCATTGTTTCATTGTGTAGTCTAAGGGTAAGCTCACCCTTTTGGACATCGATGATAGCTCCAGCAGTGGCTAAGAATGGTCTTCCCAAGATGATTGAAGCCTTGGCTCCTTCCTTGATATCCAACACTACAAAATCTGCTGGAAAGATAAAGTCTCCTACTTTCACTAGCAAGTCTTCTACTATGCCGTGAGGAAACTTGAATGATCGGTCTGCGAGTTGTAAGGCCATTTTTGTTGGTTTGACCTCCTCAATCTTCATTTTTCTCATCATAGCTACAGACATCAGATTTATGCTGGCTCCTAAATCACATAGAGCCTTTTCCACTGTGATTTCTCCTATAATACAAGGAATCTGAAAGCTCCCAGGATCTTTCAATTTCTGGGGTAGTTTATGCTAAATGATGGCACTACATTCTTCTGTTAGTATCACAGTTTCGTTGTTCTTCCAGCTTCTCTTTTTGGTCATCAATTCCTTCAAGAACTTGGCATAGAGTGGCATTTGCACTATTGCTTCAGCAAAGGGTATGTTAATCTGTAGTTTCTTGAAGATTTCTAGAAATCTTGAGAATTGGCTGTGATCCCCCTTCTTCCTCAATTGTTGAGGATATGGGACCTTCAGAACATATGGCTTCAGCTCTTCTCCCTTTTGATGTGAATTGGAGGTGGGGACTTGAACTTCATCTTGTCTCCTTCCTTCCAATTGAGTCCTTCTCTTGTGGTTGCTTGGAGATCTCCTTAGCTTGACACTCCTCCCTTGGACTTGGCTCAATGTTGCTACAAAGGTCATGGCCGGGAATTTGCTTGAATAGGTAGCCAATTTGTGTCTCAAGTTTTTTTATGGCAGCATCCTGATTCTGCATATTGGACCGCACTTCCTCTCGGAACATTTTACTATCCTGGACTTCTTTGCATATTTGTTCAAGTAGGGTCTCAATCCTTGAGAGTCTATCTTCGAATGATGGTGAGTTGGAGTTGGAGGGGTGAGAGTGGCCATTTTGGTTTTGATATGGATGTTGAGAGGTGTTGTTAGGTGGGTGCTGATATGATCTCTGTGTGAAATATTGGTGAGCTGCATTGTTGTTGGGGTTGTGGCGTCTCTGATCTTGGCCTTGATCTTGTTGATTTCCCCACCCAAAGTTTGGGTGGTTCCTCCAACCAGGATTGTAAGTTTTGGAGTACGGATCATGGTTTTGCCTAGATGAATTTTCAATGTAGTTGGCTTATTCCTGATCACCCTCTGCCTCTGTATTCACTCCTTCTTGAGCTGCTGATAAGGTAGTGATTGCTGCTACTTGATTCCTTTCCATCTTCTTGGTAAGGTCAGCCAGCTGCTTGGTGATCATCTTGTTTTGAGCCAGCAATGTATCCACATTGTTCAGCTCTATCACTCCTCTAGTATTGCCTCTTTCAGAAGCATAGAAGTAATCATTCTCAGCTACAGTCTCAGTGACATCTATGGCTTCTTCAATGGTCTTCTTCTTGTTCAGAGATCCCTCGGATAAGTGGTCTACTGCCTTCTTTGATTCATAAGAAATACCTTCATAGAAAATGTGTAACTGCACCCATTCATTGAAATATCTGGTGGGCACCTTCTTGTTAAGTCTTTGAACCTCTCCCATGCTTCATAGAGAGTTTCACCATCTTGTTGCCTGAAGGATTGTACCTCATCTCTCAACCTGTTGATCCTTTGAGGAGGATAGAATCTCGCCAAGAATTTGTTCACCACATCTTTCCAGGTTGTTAAACTCTCCTTCGGAAAGGATTCCAGCCATTTAGATGCTTTGTCCTTGAGTGAGAAGGGAAACAGAAGCAGTCTGTAGGTGTCAGGATGAACACCATTAGACTTCATAGTATCATATATACTCAAGAATGTGGTGAGATGTTGATTGGGGTCTTCTTGGACACTTCCTCCGAATGAACAGTTGTTCTGAACGAGGGTGATGAGCTGTGGCTTTAGTTCAAAGTTATTGGCACGTATGGTTGGCTTTTAGATGCTACTTCAACAGTTTCCTGGGTTTGGGTTTATGTAAGATCCCAGAACCCTTCTCTCTTGTCCCGCATGATGCACTGGACCTTCTCTGCCATGGTTGTGAGCCTCTTCTTCATGATGGTTCTCCATATTCTCATCCATGTCTGGTTCAAAATACTCCTCCTCTTCCTCAGCACTAACGACTCTCTTTCCTCTTGCTTCCCTCCTTAGTCTAAGTAAGGTTCTCTCAGGTTCAGAATAAAAGGAAGTTGAAGCCCCGCTTCTTCTACCTGTCATACAGCCAACAAGGCACAAGCAAGAAAGAGATAAATGCAGGAAGTATTCTTATCAGAAATGCTATTAGTGTGAGTGTTACAATATATCAAACAGTTAGTGGGTTAGTAAACTGAATTATAACAAATAAAAGAACACTACAAACAGGTAATGGGTAAAGAAAAGAAAATAACTACAACTAAAAGTAAATCACTCAAATGAAATTAAATCAAACAAAAGAAAAATGCTCAATCTAGGTAATCAACCAATTTAATCATTGTTGATACAAAATCAATCCCCGGCAACGGCGCCATAAACTTGATGCACGGAAACTTGTCTCTCAACAATTTTCCCTCGGCAAGTATACCGAATTGTCGTCAAGTAAAAACTCACAATAGAGTGAGGTCGAATCCCACAGGGATTGATTTGTCAAGCAACTTTAATCGGAGGAATGTTCTAGTTGAGCTAAGTAGAAGTTGATTTGAGAGTTACAGAAAATTAAATAGCGGGAAAGTAAATAGCAGAAATTGTAAATGCTGGAAATAAAGGATCTCTTCATTCCTCTTCCAAGGTTCCGAAGAGATCCAAGTATGAATAGCTTCTTTTCCAAGATAACTACCCAATTGGATGAAGATTGAAAGCTTTCTAATAAAATCAAGAGAAAAGAAAGAGGAAGAATAATGAAAACTATTATTGATCCATCAAATTACAACTGAGCTCCCTAACCCAATGAAAGGGGTTTAGTTTTTCATAGCTCTGGGAATGGAAAGCAAAGATGGAAAATACATTCTGAAAGTAAAAACTAGAAGTTGCAGAGAAAGTAAAATTATATAGAGAGTGGTTCTCAATGCCCAAAAGCTTCCAAAAGTTCTTCTCTAGTTCAAAACTACTCCTATATATACTACTCTTCTGATTTTCTAGTTGGCTCTTCAAGTCTTTGAATATGGGCCTTTGGATCTTGAGTTGAAGCTGTTTGGATTCTTCAGTGGGCTCAGGTTTACTTGTAGAGAAAGTGTGAAGTAGGCATAGACTTTAGCTTGGACGTTAGTGGCGTTAACGTTAAGTGAAAATGTGGGTTCGAGAACGTTAGTGACAATCATCTTTTTCACTAACGTTCCTAGCCCAAGATGGTTCACGTTAACTTCAACGTTAGTGGCACTAACGTGACCACTAACGTTGCCTCTTGGTCCGTCGCAAGCATCATTGGCGTTCACCTTTGCCAATAACGTTGCTCTTAGCCCCATTTTTCTCACGTTAGAGTCCACGTTAGTATAACTAACGTGGCTCTTAACGTGGGCATGCCTTAGCCTCGAGAGCGTTAGTGACACTTACCTTTGTCACTAACGCTCCAAACGCCCCTTCTCACGTTAGTGCCTCACGTTAATTGTCTTAACGTGGTGGTGATTGCCATCTTCAACGTTAGTGACAAAGGTGAGTGTCACTAACGTTGGCTCATCATTTCTTTCCTCCACGTTAGCTTCCACGTTAATGCAATTAACATGGCAACTAACGTGGCTCATAGTGGCTTGGTACAACGTTAGTGACAAAGGTTAGTGTCACTAACGTTGGCGATTCCTTGCTCCTCCCACGTTAGAGTTCACGTTAATGTAGTTAACGTAACTCTTAACGTGGCCAATTGGGCTTAGTCCGACGTTAGTGACAAAGGTGAATGTCACTAACATTGGCTTTGTCTTCCTTTCCACGTTAGAGTTCACGTTAACTGAGTTAACGTGACTCTTAACGTGGCTAATTGCCAATTTGGAGCGTTAGTGGTATTCACTTTTACCACTAACGCTGGAGCTCCCTTTCTCTCCACGTTAACTACCACGTTAATGTAGTTAACGTGGCAATTAATGTGGGCTATGATGGTTTCAAAGGCGTTATTGGCAATCACTTTTCTCATTAACGTCGCAAGCGTTTTCCCATTCCACGTTAGTAGTCACATTAATTGGATTAATGTGGCTGCTAATGTGGCTCTTCCTTGCTTCCTTTGTCCTGAAATCAAGCAAATAAAGTGCATCAAAGCTCTAATTCAAGTTATGAGACATGCATTAGCCTTTATATAGGCTCTCCTAAATTACAAAAATGAAATTAAAAGCAAATTACAATAAAATGAAAATTCCTATTCTAGATGCTTCTTGTGGCCTTGATTGGTTGACACTTGTGGGCTTGCTTGCTTGAGCTTTGAAGTGGACTTGAGAGAGAAGTGAGTCAAGTTGAGGTCCAGCTGCTAAAGTTGGTGCTAAAGTTAGCCACACTAACGCTACAAGTGTGGCGTTAGTGATAAAGTTATTGTGACTAACGTTGCACTTGCTACCCAGTTGGTGTTTTTGGGGCTTAAAAGATGCCTCTTGTTTGTTGCCCACTATAGAGTATTATATATCGTTGGAAAGCTCTGAATATCAGCTTTCTAATGCAACTGCAATCACCTCAATTGGACTCATGTAGCTCAAGTTATGCTCCTTTGAAGTGGACATGGTCGCTGGCATAGTTGATAGCGTTAATGAAAAACTTGAGTGCCAATAACGCTAGCGATCATGGCTTCATTATTGCCAGTTTCTGAAGCTCAACCTTAGTGTCCACTGGTGCTTTGATCTTAATTCATAATTGTCACAACTTCGATACAACTAACCAGCAAGTGCACTGGGTCGTCCAAGTAATACCTTACGTGAGTAAGAGTCGAATCCCACGGAGATTGTTGGTATGAAGCAAGCTATGGTCACCTTGTAAATCTCAGTCAGGCAGATATAAAGTGATAATGGAGTTTTCGAAATTTAATATAATTAAATAGGGATAGAGATACTTATGTAAATCATTGGTAGGACCGTTGAAAATACATAAGTGAAAGGTCCAGGCATGCCGAGATGGCCAGCCCCCATGGTCTAAGAACAATGCGTTCAAAGATGATCCTAAGATCCTAAGATGATCAAAAGATGCCTCTTACAATAGTAAAAGGTCCTATTTATAATAAACTAGCTACTAGGGTTTACATGAGTAAGTAATTGATGCATAAATCCACTTCCGGGGCCCACTTGGTGTGTGTTTGGGCTGAGCCTGAGTGTTGCACGTGCAGAGGCCATTTGTGGAGTTGAACGCCAGTTTCTGTGCCAGTTTGGGCGTTCAACTCTGGTTTTGGATCCTTTTCTGGCGCTGGACGCCAGATTTGGGCAGAAGGCTGGCGTTGAATGCCAGTTTACGTCGTCAATTCTTGGCCAAAGTATGGACTATTATATATTGCTGGAAAGCCCTGGATGTCGACTTTCCAACGTTCCTATCCACTGATGCTCAAAGCCTTGGGGTCCTTTTTATTTGCCCTTGCCTTTTGCTTTTTAAGGGTTATTGGCTTTTTGCTCTTGCCTTTTGGTTTTAAGGGTTATTGGCTTTTTCTGCTTGCTTTTTCTTTTTCTTTCTATTTTTTTTTCTATATTTTTTTTGCCTACTTTTTTTTTCTTCTCTTTTTTTTTTTTGCAAGTTTTGTTCTTTGCTGCTTTTTCTTGCTTCAAGAATCATTTTTATGATTTTTCAGATTATCAAATAACATGTCTCCTAGTCATCATTCTTTCAAGAGCCAACATATTTAACATTCTTAAACAACAACTTCAAAAGACATATGCACTGTTCAAGCATACATTCAGAGAATAAGAAGCATTGTCACCACATCAATATAATTAAACTAAGTTCAAGGATAAATTCAAAACTCATGTACTTCTTGTTCTTTTGAATTAAAACATTTTTCATTTAAGAGAGGTGATGGATTCATAGGACATTTATAACTTTAAGACAAAGTTACTAACTACTAATGATCATGTAATGAAGACACAAACATAGATAAGCACATAACATAGAAAACGAAAAACAGAGAAAGTAAGAACAAGGAATGAGTCCACCTTAGTGATGTCCTTGAGCTCTTCTATGTCTCTTCCTTGTTTTTGCTGCTCCTCCTTCATTGCTTTTAGATCTTCTTTGATTTCATGAAGGATGATGGAGTGCTCTTGATGTTCCACCCTTAGTTGCTTCCAATAATTGTGTGGAAGAAAATGTATCCCCTGAGGTATCTCAGGGATCTCTTGATTTGCAGTCAAATGTTCTACCACTGAGCTTTAGATCCTTTACATAATTGTTTTACCACACCAAACTTAGAATGTTGCTCGCCCTCGAGCAAAAGAAAAAGGAATAGATGAAGAAGAAGATGTGGAAATAAAAACTAGGATTATGAGGAGGTAAAGTGGAGATCCTGTGGGGTCCACAGATCCTGAGGTGTCAAGGCATTTACATCCCTGCACCAATTTAGGCATGCAAAATGCCCTTGCACACAACTCTGGGCGTTTAGCACCAGGTTGGTGCCCATTTTGGGCGTTCAACGCCCTGAAAGCATGTCAGAAGGACACTTTTTGGTCAACTGTTTGTATCTTTCCCAAGCTTCATAGAGTGATTCACCTTCTTTCTGTCTGAAGGTTTGAACATCAGCTCTAAGCTTGCTTAGCTTTTGAGGAGGAAAGTACTTGGCGAAGAAAGCCGTGACCAGCTTATCCCAAGAGTTCAGGCTGTCTTTAGGTTGAGAATCCAACCATAATCTAGCTCTGTCTCTTACAACAAAAGGGAAAAGCATGAGCCTGTAGACTTTAGGATCTACTCCATTAGTCTTAACAGTATCACATATCTGCAAGAATTCAGTTAAGAACTGAAAAGGATCTTCGGATGGAAGTCCATGAAACTTGCAGTTCTTGCTGCATCAGAGAAACTAATTGAGGTTTCAGCTCAAAATTGTTTGCTCCAATGGCAGGAATGGAGATGCTTCTTCCATGTAAATTGGAATTAGGTGCAGTAAAGTCACCAAGCATCCTCCTTTCATTATTATTATTTTCGGCTGCCATCTCCTCTGCCTGTTCGAAAATTTCTGAAAGGTTATCTCTGGATTGTTGTATTTTAGCTTCTCTTAATTTTCTCTTCAGAGTCCTTTCAGGTTCTGGATCTGCTTCCACAAGAATGTTCTTATCCTTGCTCCTGCTCATGTGACAAGGAAGAATGGCCAGAAAAATGATAATAATAATAGAGATCCTTTATACCACAGTATAGGGATCCCTTTGTAAGTAGAAGAAGAGGGGGAGATAAAGGATGTGATGTAAAGGAAGAAACACAACTGTGAGGATTGGAATGTGAGATGAGATGTTAGGATATGAATAAATAAATAGAATGAGATGGGGGAGGAATAATTTTCGAAAATTATTTTGAAAAAGAGTTAGTGATTTTTGAAAATTGGTTTTTGAAAATTAGTTAGTATTTTTCGAAAATTTTTTTTTTTTGAATTCAAAAATAAAAAATAAAAATAATTAGTTAATTAAAAAGAAATTTTTGAAAAAGAGGGAAGATATTTTCGAAAATTGAGAGAGATAGAGTTAGTTAGGTGGTTTTGAAAAAGTTAAGAAACAAACAAAAAGTTAGTTAGTTAGTTGAAGCAAATTTTGAAAAGATAAGAGGTTAGGAAGTTAGAAAAGATATTTTGAGAAGATATTTTTGAAAAAGAAGGAAGATATTTTCGAAAATGAGAGAGAGAAAGTTAGTTAGGTGGTTTTGAAAAAGTTAAGAAACAAACAAAAAGAATGCTTAGACACCAAGAATTCAAGAATGCATATGATAAACATGAAAAGACACAAAACAAAAAATCATCAAGATCAAACAAGAAGACTTACCAAGAACAACTTGAAGATCATGAAGAACACTATGAATGCATGATATTTTCGAAAAAATGCAAGATGCACATGCAATTGACACCAAACTTATAACAAGACTCAAGACTCAAACAAGAAACAGGAAATATTTTTGATTTTTATGATTTTCTAAATATTTTTTTTTTTGGATTTTTTCAAAAATTTATTGAAAAGGGAAAATAAGGATTCCAAAATTTTTAATATGAATTCCAGGAATCTTGCATTCTTAGTCTAAAGCTTCAGTCCAGGAATTAGACATGGCTCACTAGCCAGCCAAGCTTTCAATGAAAGCTCCGGTCCAAAACACTAGACATGGCCAATGGCCAGCCAAGCTTCAGCATGTAATTCAGATATGACATGCCTGACATACTCATTACCAAAGGAATAGGACATGGCTTTACAGCCAGCCAGGCTCCAACATGCTTCATGAAACACTAGAATTCATTCTTAAAAATTTTGAATAAAATTTTTTTTTGAAAATATTTTTATTATTTTTTTTTTCGAAAACAGATGAGAAAATTTTAGAAATTATTTTTGAAAAATTTTTGAAAAGAAAACAAAAAGAAAATTACCTAATCTGAGCAACAGGATGAACCGTCAGTTGTCCAAACTCGAACAATCCCCAGCAACGGCGCCAAAAACTTGGTGTTGTTGCCGGGATTGGGATCTCAGACGATTCTTGGCGCCAAACAGGAACAATTAAGTCCCCGGCAACGGCGCCAAAAACTTGGTGCTTTCATCTTAATTCATAATTATCACAACTTCGATACAACTAACCAGCAAGTTCACTGGGTCGTCCAAGTAATACCTTACGTGAGTAAGGGTCGAATCCCACGGAGATTGTTGGTATGAAGCAAGCTATGGTCACCTTGTAAATCTCAGTCAGGTAGATATAAATTGATAAGGGTGTTTTCGAATAATAAATAATAGAATAGGGATAGAGGTACTTATGTAAATCATTGGTAGGAATTTCAGATAAGTACACACAAACTCATAGTAAAGTCCAGAAATGTGAATTTAACATAAAAACTAATGAAAACATCCCTAAAAGTAACTAGATCCTACTAAAAACATACTAAAAACAATGTCAAAAAGCGTATAAATTATCCGCTCATCATCCACCCCATACTATTATATATTGTTGGAAAGCCCTGGATTTCTACTTTTCAATGCCTTTGGAAGCGCATCATTTGGAGCTCTACAACTCGAGTTACACTTCTTGGAAGGTGAAGAGGTCAGCTGGCCTTACTACAGGTTGATACCATGTTCATCTTTGCACTTTAGGGGCAGGTTTTCTCCGTCAAATTTAGTGTCAACCATATAGTGCCATATATGCTTGGAAAGCTCTGGAATCCTACTTTCCAATGCCACTGGAATCACTTCATTTGGAGCTTTGTGGCTCAAGTTATGCGTGTTTGAAGAAGGCATGGTCAGGCTGCCAGGTGCCACGTTAACTTCCACGTTAACTAAGTTAACGTGGGAGTTCACGTGGCTCATAGTGGCTTGTCTGGCTCATTCCCACGTTAGTGACAATGTTGGGTGTCACTAACGTTGGCGATCACCTCCCTTCTTCACGTTAGCTTCCACATTAACTAGGTTAACGTGGGAGTTAACGTCGCTTATTGGGGCTTGTGTGGGTTCCTTCCAACGTTAGTGACAATGTTTGGTGTCACTAACGTTGTCGACCACCTTGTTTTTTCACGTTAGCTTCCACGTTAACTAGGTTAACGTGG
>NC_029788.2:85694654-85707531 GCF_000816755.2 Arachis ipaensis | reverse complement strand
CTTAGGTTCATTCCATTACTGGCTTTCAGACCTTTATCATGTCCTAGAATACTCACTGTGATTGCATCCCATGAGACTTTTATTCATTGTTCCTTTTGTTGTCATTTCAGGGCTTATTTTTGTTCTTAAGCTAAGTGCTCTGTAAGGGGACAACTCTTTAAAATAAGCTTTCAGCCAACACTCCCGAACTAGTTGGTTCAAGGTGCTAGGTGTTGAAGCACCCCTAAGGACTTACTTGCTCAAGTCTCTCCCCCATACATACACACCACAGGCACATAGTTTATTTATTTTCTTTTCTTGAGACCTTGGTGTCCAGCACCTCTTTGGGTTACTAAATACTCTGTATTGAGGGTTACTCTTGATAGTGGACTTTCAGCTGATAATCCCGAGCTAGTTAACCCAAGTTACCAAGTGATAAGGCACCCCTAAGAGCTTATTCATCCAAGTAGATCCCTAACACAGGAGCACCACAGACACATGTCTCAAGATTAAAACCATTGGTACCTAGCCTTATTGCTTACTCTTTTTCTTTTATTTTTCAACCTTTATTGTTCTTTTCCCTTTTTTTTATTAGGATCTTCTTATTTAGCTAGTCTCATGGGGTGTGTCACAAGCATAGTATTCATGATAAATAGTTGTCCTCCCACCTTGTGGTTGAACCAACTTAGCTAACTTATGATCACACCATAAACTCATGAACTTACTCCATAGTATGAACTCTACTCTGGTCTTTAAAAATACTTATTCTCTTTTCATTTGATTCAAAGGGACAAGCATACTAGTAAGAAAAGTAAGGATGCAGTAATGACATTCAGACTAGAAAACACAACCTTAATCAATAAAAAGTTTAAAAGACAGAACTGACTTGCTTATTCACAAGGAGAAAGCACACATACATACAAAGAACATAGAAGATGATCATGCAAATTAAAGTGCTGGAAATAAGTAAGAGGAGAAAAGAACTTTACCACCTTGTATTTTATCTTCATTGTTGTTTCCCTTTTCCTCCTATTCATCCCCTTCCCACACCAGACATAGAATGATTGCTTATACTCAAGCAACAATTAAAACAGTGGTGACGGGGTTTATGATGGATCATGAATGTCTTAAAATAAAGTGTGAGTATGCATGTGTTTCAGCAAGCAAGATTATGGATCACAACAAAAGCACAAGAAGTAAAACAGAGACAATGTGATTGCATTAATGAGTGGTGTTGGCATGGTACTTTGCATGAAAGTTAAGTGGCAACACCAAACTTAGTGTGCCACTGTCAATTTAGAATGTTGCAAGTACACAGTGAAGATTGAAAATCAAATTGTTACATGGCAACACCAAACTTAGAGTGCAATCATATGCCAGATTATTGAAAGTAAACTAAGCAAAGCAAGAAAATGTTACCTACGGTTGGGTTGCCTCCTAACAAGCGCTCTTTTAATGTCATTAGCTTGACATGTTGTTCACAAATTTCTTTCTCTTCTTCCAGTTTGTTAAGAGGAATGACCTCAAGAGGAAAGAGGAGCCAGTTAATGCCCCTTGTTTTGAGTGCCTCTCCCCAGCAAGCCTTCTTCTGTTGTTAGCTTGAGTAAACTTGCTTGTTGGGGTAGGGGTGGGATGGCTTTTGGTTGACCTTTTCTTCTTCATGAATATTGTCCTTCTTTTCTTGGTCACCATCCTTTTGTTAGTGTTCATGTTGATTGCCTTTACCACCTTGATTTCAGGACTTGGGTATTGTATGATGGTTGGAGCATCCTCTTCATCAAGAACTTCTTGAATTGGTGGTTCAATGAACTCACCCTCTATGCAACTCTCTGTTTCCTTGGAGTGTGGACTCCCTTGATTGACTTCCTCCCTTTCTTCTACATGATGTTGCATTGAGTCTTTTAGGAGTGAGTTTGCATGTTCCTTTGTCACCACTAGTAACCTCTGTGGGTTTGGAGCCTTAGGCTTATATACTCTCATAACCTCCTCCTTCTTCATAGAAATCTCACTTGGTATGGGTGCCTCTTTTTCTTGTTCTTCTGATTCCTCCCTTGGGTTTGCCATGGTATCACTGAGAGAATTGTGGGTAGTGATTTGTTTTGATAGATATCCAACTTGTGCCTCAAGCTTCTTAATGGTAACCCACCGGTTCTGCATAATGGTTTTTACTTCCTCTTGGAAAGTCCTTGTGTCCTTAGATTCTTCCAAGAGCATTGCCAGTAGGTTCTCTATCCTTGATAGCTTATCCTCGAGGGGAGGGTGTGCAGCTGGGGTGAAATTTGGAGGTTGAGGGTGGCTACTTTGTGAATGGAATTGGTTGTTTTGTGGTTTTATGTTCTGAGAGTGGTATGACTTTTGTGGGTAATGATATGGGTTTTGTGGACTGTAAGAAGAATTTTGTGTGTAATGGAATGCATTGTGTGAGTGGTGAGATGAATTATATGGATGTGGAAAGGAATTTTGTCTTGAGGCATATCCAAGTGGTAAGGGGTTTTGATGCGAAAGGCTCAGAGGTGAGGTTGAATAATTAAAGGATGATGGCTCTTGATGAATGGGGTGTGAATAACTGAAATTTCTTTGGTTTTGATCTTCCCAGGTACAACTTGAGTAGTGATCAAAGTCATCAAAATATGAACCATTTTGTGACCGTGGGAAGCAGCCCATTTCATGTTCTTGATACTCCCATCCACCATGAGCATAGTAATATAAATCATTCTGTGGTGGTGGAGAGTTTTCCATGAAATTTGATTGACTAAAATATGATGGATGCTCCTTTCTTTCCTGCAGAAAGCTCTGTCTCAAACAATAATCACCAAAAGAAATTGGAATCTCCATTGTCACAGATGAGGAAATTCCCAGTGAGGCAATATCACAAACAGTTAGTTAGCAAAAGAAAATAAAGAAAAAGAAAACAAAGACAAAGGAAAAGTGTCTAATCTAGTAAATCAATCAACCGGTAGTTTGGTAATCACGATTAATCCCCGGCAACGGCACCATAAACTTGATGCACGAAAAACTTGTCTCTCAACAAATCTCCCTTCGGCAAGTGTACCGAATTTGTCGTCAAGTAAAAACTCACAATAGAGTGAGGTCGAATCCCACAGAGATTAACGGATTAAGCAATCAATGGTTAATTGATTATTCTAGTTAGACGAATCATATTAGAGTGATAAGCAACAAGGAAATGTAAATTGCATGAAAGTAAAGAAAGCAATAAAGTGCAGAGAAGTAAAATGGCAAGAAAATAAAATGTAAGAACTAAAAATAAAATGAACATTGGGATCAAGAGATATTGCAATCCTCCAGATCATGTTTATTCTCATCTCTTCCTCAATCAATGCACTCATTGATCTCCTTGGCAATCTTAATTGATCGAATTACAATTCCTTGTAATTCAATCTCTCAAATCTTGATCAATAGCCAATTCTTTAGTCAATTGCTCATGAGAAGAGATGAAGTATGGTCACTGATTATACCACATGCATTTCCCAAATCAAGTGTTGAGAGGATTATAGCCACATATCCATCCAAACCCAATTTGGTCCAGCATGAGAAAGCATTTCTAGCTTGATCTCTTCATTCCTTTTCCAAGGTTCAGAAGAGATCCATGTTTGAATAGTTTCTTTTCCAAGATAACTACCCAATTGGATGTAGATCGAAAGCCTTCAAGTAAAATCAAGAGAAAAGAAAGAAGAAGAAGAATAAGAACTACAATTGATCCATTGAATCAAAATAGAGCTCTCTAACCCAATGTAAAGAGTTAGTTGATCATTGCTCTACAAAAATAGAAAAGAAAGAAAGTGCAGAAAAATAAAGATAAAGATTCAAACTGAAATTTAAAATTCAACATTCATAAATGAAAATTACAACTAAAAAAAGAGAAGGAAAAGTGTGCGAGGGGAGGGAGTCCGAAGACCCCTCTTTAATCCCCCATTCCAAAATCTCAGTCCCCCCCCTTTTTAAGCTTCTTTTCAATGTAAAGACTAAGGCCTTTATATAGGCTCTCCTAAATTACAAAAATGAAATTAAAAGCAAATTACAATAAAATGAAAATTCCTATTCTAGATGCTTCTTGTGGCCTTGATTGGTTGACACTTGTGCTTGCTTGCTTGAGCTTTGAAGTGGACTTGAGAGAGAAATGAGTCAAGTTGAGGTCCAGGTGCTAGCGTTAATGAAAAACTTGAGTGCCAATAACGCTAGCGATCATGGCTTCATTATTGCCCGTTTCTGAAGCTCAACCTTAGTGTCCACCCCATACTATTATATATTGTTGGAAAGCCCTGGATTTCTACTTTCCAATCCTATTGAAAGGGCATCATTTGGAGCTCTACAACTCGAGTTACACTTCTTGGAAGGTGAAGAGGTTAGCTGGCCTTACTACAGGTTTATACCATGTTCATCTTTGCACTTTAGGGGCAGGTTTTCTCCCTCAAATTTAGTGTCAACCATATAGTGCCATATATGCTTGGAAAGCTCTGGAATCCTACTTTTCAATGCCACTGGAATCATCTCATTTGGAGCTTTGTGGCTCAAGTTATGCGTGTTTGAAGAAGGCATGGTAGGCTTGTGTGGCTCATTCCAACATTAGTGACAATGTTGGGTGTCACTAACGTTGGCGATCACCTCCCTTCTTCACGTTAGCTTCCACGTTAACTAGGTTAATGTGGGAGTTAACGTGGCATATTGGGTCTTGTGTGGGTTCCTTCCAACGTTAGTGACAATATTTAGTGTCACTAACGTTGTCGACCACCTTGTTTCTTCACGTTAGCTTCCACGTTAACCAGGTTAACGTGGGAGTTAACGTGGCTTATTGTGACTTGGCTAACGTTAGTGATAAAGTAGAATGTCACTAACATTGGCTTCCCCTTTACTTCTTAACGTTAGAAGCCACGTTAACTAAGTTAACATGGCAACTAACGTGGCCACTTATGAGCTTGGTCCAACGTTAGTGATAATGTTAAGTGTCACTAACGTTGGCTCCATTTTCTTTCTTCTAAGTTAATGCCACTAACTTTTCTCACTAACGTTGTGGCTTTCCTTCCTTCCACGTTAGTGCCCGCGTTAGTGTAACTAACGTAGCCACTAACGTGGCTCTTCTCTTCTTCTTTTGGCCTGAAATCAATCAAACAAAGTGCATCAAAGTCTTGCTCTTAATCATGGGATCATGCATCATCCAATTTATCATATAATTCATGCAAAATTCTCATGAAATCATGTAAAGTGCACAATGTATTCTTGAATCAAGATGTAAGTGAATATCTACCCAAAACTAGCTTATTTCCTAAGAAAATGCATGAAACTACCTTAAAAACAGTAAAGAAAAGGTCAGTGAAACTGGCCAAAATGCCCTGGCATCAACCTCCCCATCTTGACACAAAGAAATTTCTAACCAATCCTTCTCTTCTTCAAACTGAACTGGGTATCTTGTGTTTCCTTTTATGTTGCTTGTAGCTGTCTTTCCGACTTGTAGCTTAATTTCTGTTTTATTTGCAAAGGCAATGAAGAATAATGAATCTATGAAAGATTTTAAGAGGGCGCAGAGGGCAACTGCTGCCAGAAATATTGCAGCCAAGGCGGCTGGGGAGGGATCCTCCCAAGTGCACGAGAAGCCATCAGTGCCGAGTTCTCCTGGGGTAAAAAAGGTGATCCCTACACCCCGAGTCCGTTTGGTGGATCCTCACCCTACTTCTGCCGCTCCATCTGTTGTTCCTCCTAATAAAAAACAAAAGATAGTTGAGCCCTTCGACCTCGATGCTCCTGATTTTAATGCCATTGAATTCGTGGATCAGCAAATCGGTCCCTATGGCGCCCTCTCCATGGATGATGTGTCCATCCTCCACCACTTGGAATTTATGGCCCGAAATCATGTAAAGATGGCGTATATGGCGGCTTCCATATATCGGACTGCTCAGAATCTCCCTCTCCATGCCACTAAAGCGTTTATGGAGGAGGCAAAACAAGAGTTTGATCGGATGAGGGAGTTGAAGGAGGAACATGAGATAAAGGTAGCCAAGCTGGAGAAGGACTTAGAGAACGAGAAGGCGAGTTCTCAATCACTGGCAGCTTCTTTGAGGTTGGCTGATGACACGGCCATGTTGCATAAGGATAGTTACGTTACATCCTATCGAGAGATGATGCGCCTAAGGTGGGAGCTCGACAATGTCCAGGAAGATTATTCTGAGCTCCAAAGTCATCTCGTTGGCAGCGTGACTGCTGCTTACGAGAACTTGAAGGAGCAAGTTCGGGTCATTGCTCCCGAGGCCGATCTCACCCTCTTTAGCCTGGATAACATTGTCAGGGATGGCAAGATTGTCCCTGATGATGAGGATGATGATGATGAGGTTGCTCCTCCCCCTGCGTCCTCTGCCAAAGTGTTAACCTCTTTTGCTCCTCCGGTTGCGCCTGACTCGGATTGCCAAATTCTGAACCGGGAGGATGGAACTGTGGATGCTGTGCCAATTCAGACTCGTCCTCCTTCTCCCTGTCCTGATGCTGCCAAGAAGGCTCCTGATATTTGCTGATCTCTTTTTGGATATGTAGTTGGCCCGGCTTGTGGGCTTTTAAAACTTTTTATTTTGATTGCTGACTTTTCCTGGTTGCTTGTTTAGCAACTTTTTATTTTGAAAAACAAAAGGTAGCTCGCTATCCCTTCACGGTAGGTTTTGGTGGCCTTCCGGGCTTTATAACTTTTGTAGAGTAAAAGAAGTAGTTTTTTGACTTGGCATCTTTTCTATTTTTTACTGATGTTTGAAATCTTGCATCTCAACTTCCTCAGATTGCTTTGTTTTATTGTTTGTAGCTTGGATCCTTTGAGGTTGTGATTTGTGGGTCCAACTTGTTTCTCGGTGGTTCTTTTGCGCTGGTCCCCTTATTAAGTTATTTCTGTAATCCTCTTTTTTGGACCTTTGTCAGGTCTCTTTTCGGGGATTACTTTTGTAACTTGTTTGTAGGAGATCGACTTCGTTAGGTTGATCTCTTTCTAGGTTATTTTTGTAATCCCTTTTCTTTGACCTTTGTCAGGTCTCTTTCAGGGATTGCTTTTATAACCTTTTCATTTTGTAGGAGATCGACTTCGTTAGGTCGATCTCTTTCTAGGTTATTTTTGTAATCCTCTTTCTTGGACCTTTCTCAGGTCTCTTTCAGGGATTACTTTTATAACCTTTTTTATTTTGTAGGAGATCGACTTCGTTAGGTCGATCTCTTTCTAGGTTATATTTGTAATCCTCTTTCTTGGACCTTTCTCCAGTCTCTTTCAGTGATTACTTTTATAACCTTTTTTATTTTGTAGGAGATCGACTTCATTAGGTCGATCTCTTTCTAGGTTATTTTTGTAATCCTCTTTCTTGGACCTTTCTCAGGTCTCTTTCATGGATTACTTTTATAACCTTTTTTATGTTGTAGGAAATCGACTTCGTTAGGTCGATCTCTTTCTAGGTTATTTTTTGTAATCCTCTTTCTTGGACCTTTGTCAGGTCTCTTTCAGGGATTACTTTTATAACCTTTTTATTTTGGGCTGACTTTGTTAGGTCGAGCCCTTCTAAGTTAAAGTAATCCTCTTTAATAGGGTTGGCCAGACCTCTTTCCAGGGTTTACTTATAAGTTGGGTTGACTTGGTCCGACTTCTGGACGTCAGCCAGTCTTTAAGTTATTATTTTAGCTATCCGTAAGACCTCGTCAGGTTCTTTTTTGGATTGCTTTCGATAACTTCTTACATTATTCTATGTTCATCTTTGCCGATTTGTAGAAAGTGGTTGGAATCTTTAGATCGTCCTTTGGGTGAATCGCGCTTTCACCTTTATCGGACGGTTTATCTTTATCGTGGTCGTGCAGTGAAATTGTTTTTCACTTTCTGCCGACCTGTTGCTTTATAATCGGACGATGAATACTTCAGATTAATGCGTCTTGAATTCTTGTAGAATATCTAAATAAACTTTATTCAAAGTTAAAGTGCAAATATATACATGTGGGAATTTTTCATCCCTTTAAGTCGGATAGTGTCTGGGTCTCAATTTGGTGCCCCATTAAAAAACCTTTTCAGGAAAAAGAGTGCATCCAATAATGAGATCTGTTACCTTCCTAACTGTAGTACCTTCTTAGGTTGCAAGCGTGCCATGATCTGGGAAGTTCTCGTCCATCGAGATCGGACAGTCTGTAGTAGCCCTTCCCGAGTATTTCTACAACTCGGTAGGGTCCCTTCCAGTTTGCTGCCAGCTTTCCTTCTCCTGGTCGAGTTGTTCCAATATCATTTCGGATTAAGATGAGATCATTTTCTGCGAAACTTCTCGGCACTACCCTTTGATTATATCTGGAAGCCTTTCGGTGCTTTAGAGCTTCTTCCCTGATCCGAGCTCTTTCTTGGATTTCAGGTAGTAGGTCGAGCTCTTCCCTCTGAAGTTGGGAGTTTTCTCCCTCATTGTAATGAACTACTCTAGGCGATCCTTCCTCAATTTCTACTGGAATCATTGCCTCTATTCCGTATAATAACCAGAAGGGGGATTCCTTCGTGGTGGAATGTGGCGTCGTTTGATATGCCCATAGGACCTGTGGAATCTCTTTTGCCCAAGCTCCTTTTGCATCTTGTAATCTTCATTTTAACCCGGCCAATATGACCTGTGCATGTTCAACGGAGGTGTACTGATGCTTTATATTTAAGTTGGCTACTAGTTTTCTGAAGCCTGCATCTGTGAATTGAGTGTCATTGTCTGTGGTTATTGAATATGGAACCTCGAACCTTGTGACGATGTTTCTATATAGGAATTTTCGGCTTCTCTGAGCGGTGGCATTGGCTAAGGGCTTTGTCTCAATCCACTTTATGAAATAGTCTACCCCTACTATGAGAAATTTAACTTGTCCCGACCCCTGGGGGAAGGGGCCGAGAAGGTCAAGCCCCCACCTTGCAAACGGCCAAGGCGAAGTTACGCAGATGAGCTCTTCTGGCGGGGCGATGTGAAAGTTGGCATGTTTCTGACATGGTGGGCATGTCTTTACAAATTCTGTAGCTTCTTTCTATAGAGTTGGCCAATAAAACCCCGCCCGGAGTTCCTTTTTGGCGAGAGCTCGTGCTCCGAGATGATTGCACACAAATGCCGTCGTGTACTTCTTCTAACACTTCCTTTGTGTGGGAGGTCGGTACGCATTTCAGTAATTGTACTGAGATCCCTCTTTTGTACAGGATGTTGTTTATAATGGTGTAGTACTGTGCCTCCCTTTTTAGCCTCTTTGCCTCCTTTTCTTTTGTGGATAGTGTTCCTGCTCTGAGGTAGTTGATTATGGGAGTCATCCATCCTTGGTCCTGGCTTGTTATGGCTAGGACTTTTTCCTCTTCCGAGATTGACAGGTTTTGTACCATTTCCTGGATGAGGCTTCTATTGTTGCCCCCTGGTTTGGTGCTGGCTAGTTTCGAGAGTGCGTCAGCTCGGGCATTTTGTTCTCGGGATATGTGGTAGATCTTATATTCCCCGATTTGTCCGAGCTGTTGCTTGGTCTTATCCAAATACCTTTTCATGGTGGGATCTTTGGCTTGGTAGTTATTTGTGATGTGACAACTTGCGAATCGCTGTAGATGTTGAGTTTCCGAGCTCCAACCTCTTCAGCCAGCTTCAAATCAGCTAGCAGTGCTTCATATTCTGCTTGGTTATTTAAAGCCAGGAACCCGAACTTGAGGGAGAGCTCAACTTGGGTTCCCTGGTTGCTTTCTATTATCACTCCTGTGCCGCTTCCAGTTTTATTTGAAGAACCGTCCACATAGAGATTCCACTCTGTGAGGGTTTCCAGGGCATCTGTGAATTCTGCAATAAAGTCGGCCAGATATTGTGACTTAATGGCCGTCTGAGCTTCATATTGGAGGTCGAACTCTGACAGCTCGACTGCCCATTGTAGAATTCTACCTGCTAAATCTGTTTTCTACAATATTCCTTTCAAGGGCTGGTTAGTGCGAACTTTGATGGTGTGGGCCTGGAAGTAAGGGCGGAGTCGTCTAGATGTTATAATGAGAGTATAGGCAAATTTTTCTATTTTCTGATAGTTCAACTCGGATCCCTACAGTGCTTTACTAATGAAGTAGACGGGTTGTTGTCCGTTTTTGTCTTCTCTGACTAGTGCTGACGCTACTGCCCGGCTTCCTACTGCGAGATATAATATGAGTGGTTCTCCTTCTCGTGGTCGAGAGAGGATAGGTGGCTGTCCTAAGAACTTCTTAAAGTCTTGGAAGGCTTGCTCACATTCTGTCGTCCATTCGAACTGCCTTCCCTTTCTTAAATTAGCATAGAAGGGGAGAGATCTTATCGCAGCTCCTGCTAAGAATCAGGATAGGGCGGCCAATCTCCCGTTGAGTTGTTGTACTTCTTTTACACAGGTTGGGATCTTCATGTTGAGTATGGCCTGATATTTGTCTGGATTTGCTTCAATTCCTCTTTGTGTGAGCATGAAACCTAAGAATTTGCCTGCTTCTACTGCAAAGGTGCATTTCGCGGGATTGAGTCGCATGTCATGCTTCCTTATGGTGTCGAATACTTGGGCCAGGTCGGACAATAATGTCTCTTCACTTTGTGTTTTTATTAGCATGTCGTCCACGTAGACTTCCATGATCTTTCCGATGTGATCCGAGAAGATTTTTTTCATTAACCTTTGATAAGTAGCTCCTACGTTCTTGAGACCGAAAGGCATCACAATGTAGCAGTAGTTTGCTTTCGGTGTTAGGAACGAGGTCTTTTCTTGATCTGGTGGATACATGGGGATCTAGTTGTATCCCGAGTATGCGTCCATAAACGAGAGATATTTATATCCGGAGGAAGCGTCTACCAGAGCGTCGATATTTGGGAGTGGGTAAGGATCTTTTGGACAAGCCTTATTGAGATCGGTGTAATCGGTGCACATTCGCCACTTCCCATTTGATTTTTTCACCAAGACAACGTTAGCTAGCCATAGTGGATATTTGACTTCTCTTATGAATCCTACTTCCAGTAGTGCCTGTACTTGTTCTTCCACAGCCTGGGATCGCTCTGGCCCAAGTTTTCTTCGTCTCTGCTGTACCGGCCGAGATCCTGGATAGACCGCCAACTTATGACACATCAGCTTAGGGTCTATGCCTGGCATATCTGCGGTTTTTATGCGAAGAGATCGACGTTATCTCGCAAGAATTGTATTAGTAATTCCTTTGAATCTCCTTTTAGGATTGTGCCGATATTAGTTATTTTTTCGAGGTGTCCCTGATCTGAATATTTTCTATCTCACCCTCTGGCTGGGGACAAAGTTCTTCTCGTCGTTGAACTCCGCCCAGCTCGATTGTGTGGAACTCTTTTCCTTTGCCTCTGAGGTTTAGGCTTTCGTTGTAACAGCGACGTGCCATTTTTTGATCTACTTTTATCGTGGCTATCCCTTTTGGTGTTGGGAATTTCATACATAGGTGTGGGGTCGAGACTATTGCGCCGAGTTGGTTGAGTGTTGTCCGACTTATGAGATCATTGTAAGCTGAACTTACATCGACCACGATGTGGTCTATTTTGAGGGTCCTAGATTGGTTCCCTTTTCCGAAGGTTGTATGTAGTAGTATGTATCCTAGTGGTCGAACCGGAGTGTCTCCTAGTCCAAACAGACTGTTTGGATATGCTTGAAGTTTTTTTTCTTCTAAGCCGAGTTTATCAAAGGCTGTTTTGAATAAGATGTCGGCAGAACTCCCTTGGTCTATTAAGGTGCGGTGTAGGTTGGCGTTTGCTAATATGATGGTGATGACCATGGGATCGTCGTCTCCTGCGAAGATGCCGGATGCGTCCTCTTTAGTGAATGTTATTGCCGGGATGTTGAGTGCTTCCTCCTCTCCTTCGACATGATATACTTCTTTGAGATATCTTTTGCGAGAAGATTTGGAGATCCCACCTGCTGCGAATCCGCCATGTATCATGTGGACATGTCTTTCTGGTGTCCGAGGTGATCGTTCTGTTCGTTTGGTATCTTTATCCCTTCGTCTCTTTCTTTGATCATCATCTAGGGTGGCCAGGAATCGATCTAACTTTCCTTCTCTCACCAATTTTTCTATGATATTTTTTAAGTCGAAACATTCGTTTGTGGAGTGTCCTCGGACTCGATGGTATTCACAATATTCTTTCCGGTTTTCTCCTCCCTTTTTGCCTTTGAGTGGCCGTGCTAGGGGGATTTTTTTTGTATGGCAGACTTCTTTGTATATCTCGACCAAGGATGCCCTGAGAGGAGTGTAATTATGGTATTTTTTGATTTTCTCCCCTTGTCAATCTTCTTTCCTCTTGGATTCCTTGTCTCTATCTCGGTAAGAGGCCCTTGATTTTGAGGTCTCTCCTAACCGAGCATTTTCTTCTATGTTGATGTATTTTTCTGCTCGTTCCTGCACTTCATCCAAGGAGGTCGGGTACTTTTTTGATATAGATTGGCTGAAAGGTCCTTCTCGTAGGCCGTTGATGAGTCCCATGATGGCGGCCTCTATGGGTAAACTTTGTATATCCATGCACGTTTTGTTGAATCTCTCCATATAGTTGCGGAGGCTCTCCCGATCTCCTTGTTTGATCCCTAGTAAACTGGGGGCGTGCTTGGCTTTATCTTTCTGAATGGAGAATCTGGCTAGGAATTTTTTAGCTAGGTCATCAAAGCTTGAGATGGACTTTGGGGGTAGGTTGTCGAACCATCGAATAGCTGTCTTTGTGAGAGTTGTTGGAAAGGCTTTGCAGCGAACAACATCTGGGTCGTCGGTGAGGTACATTCTGCTTCTGAAGTTACTGAGGTGGTGGTTGGGATCCATGGTGCCATCATACAGGGTCATATCTGGGAGTTTGAAGTCTTTTGGAATTTTGGTTTTCATGATTTCCCTAGTGAACGGGTATTGCTCTTTGCGTGAATTTTCTTCGAGATTGGCCCGAGGGGCTTTTGATTT
>NC_029788.2:85664629-85694595 GCF_000816755.2 Arachis ipaensis | reverse complement strand
TTATTGTTGAGTTTCTTTTTCCAGTTGTGTTAGGCGATCTAGGAGCGCTTCTATTGCCCCTGAATTTGGCGAGTCTTTGTCCTTGTTGGTTTCCGGAGTATCTTGCAGCGTGACATCCGCGTTCTTGTGCGGTGTTCTCTCTTCTAGACCTGAATCGTGGTCGTTGTCATGGTTGTCCACCATGGTGATGGGATGACTTCCAGGTCCCCGGCAACGGCGCCAATGTTCCGAGGGTTACCTGAAACTGTAGGTCGATCTCAGACGAGATCTTCTGTACTGGTCAGAGATGATGTGTCCGGCTGGTGGGTAGCGGCCGGAGCTGTCGTGTCCGACTTGTTGGACTGGCTGCACTGCTGATCCTTGGTCACCGGAGGGTGGGGGGTACCTGCAAGAGACTCCGATGCTTAAGTTAGCAAGGGTATTAAACAGGTTTTTAGTAGAATCAGAGTATGAGTTATACCTGGGTGTTCCAGTGTATTTATAGTAGTTGTAGAGTAACCTTTCTAGATAAGATAAGTTAGTTATCTTATCTTATCTATATCTTTGGGTTGAGGTCAGCTTATCTTTAAGAGAATCGCTCTTATCTCTATGGCCTTTGGATTTGGGCCGTGTTCCTCTACTTGGGCCCTTTATGGGCTTTCCTGTTGATTTGGCCGAGTTCTTTAAGAAGAAGTCGGTCCGCTTGACCTGAAGAGGTCGGTCGCTTTGTCATCAATCATCCCAGGTCGGATAGCTCGACCCAGGGTATGAACAGGTATCTTCAAGGTACATTTGGCATGAATGTCTATGAGTGCTCATTTTGGAAATGTTCGTGCCTTACTTGAAATATTAAGACTGATCACCTTAATGTTGATTGTTTGGTGCGGATAGGACCTTAATGACTGCGAATAGGCATAGTTTAATCAAGTTCTGAACGACAAATTCGTGTGAGGCACAACTATTCTTATAGCTGTTATGATCTCCATGGCCATGGCTATGTGATATTTAGATGCTGTAAGGAACGAACTGATATCTTTGTCAGGATGGCTTGAAGGAAATAGACTGCTTAAAGATGGATTCTTGTATGCGGCTGAAATTTTGAGGGCAAAATTTTCTTTTAGGAGGGTAGAATGTAACAACCCTGATTTTCGAGTACGCGAGATCTTTTCTACAGGCACAAATTTCTCCGGAAGATCAATAAAGGGAACACCTCTGATATATCATCAAGCATCTAAATTCTCATTGTCATTATGTCATCTTTAAGCCAAAACCTCTTTTGAGGCAAGCTCGACAATGCAGCCATGGAGAACCTAGTTTTTGAACCGTATCGGTTAGGAGTTTTGATTCTAGTTTTTGTAAATAGGCTCAGTTTGACGAACCGGACTCAATTTATGAGAGAAGAGAGATAATAGGATAATATTATCATTATATTAGTATTAGAAGCTTCTTGAATGATATTATAAGGTTACCTGGTCTGTTTTAGTTAAAAACAGGAAATCGGTTTAACCGGGTTTAGGGTTTACTGGTGCAGCTTAGCACTAGCACTCTCTGATGAGTTTAGCAATGCTAAGGCCTCATCATACATGTTCTATTCTCATAATAAATATGCTACTAGTGTCATTTATTCTAGTAGCTCAGAAACTAATTTTTAGAGATGTTTTTACAAGTGTTCCGATACATCTAGTTTTAGTAGTTATACACCTGAGATATTTTAATATTATTTTAACCACCTCCAAGCCAACCAATCACAACTCACCTTACACCTCCAAGACCTCCAAGGCTATCTCATTTCATCATTTTGGCCGAAAATAACAAGAGAGAAGAGAGAGAAACTTTCATGAACACTTAATCTTCAAAGCTTTATTTCTTCTGAACTAAAACTCAAATCAAAACTCTGATTTCACCAAAATGATCCTCTCTTCTTTCTCTACATTACCATGTAACTTATCAAGGATGGAAATAAGGTGACATGGCTGTCTCCCTCCCATTTCAATTCGGTTTTCAAGGAAAACCATGCAAAACATGTGTTTTCTTGATGTTCCTCCTTAGGAATCATGCTTAACTTGACTTGAGGGTCAAGAAACGTGAATTTCCAGCAAGTCTAAGGTGAGATATCTCTTCCTAACATACTGAGTGAGATTTGGTCAGTTGAGAGTTTTTAGATTTAAAGTTGTTCTTGATGTGATTCAGGAGGAAAAAGTGCTTAAGGACCGCCTGAAAGTTTAACCGAATTAGGAGCAGCAAAACCAGGTAGGAATTGACGAATTTAATCTTGATTGATTGTGTTCGAGTTGTGTGATTATGATATGTTTTGGCTGTGCTTGAAATTGATTGTTTGTATGACTAATTCTTGTTGAAATTTTGGTGAAAATTTGATGAAATTTGATGAAATTCAAGCTATGAATGTGTGTTCTTGGGGCAGCTGGAAAAACGAAACCCTAAGCTTAAATTGAGGTTCAATTTGTGTTGAAGTCATGTAGAAAAGATGGGGTTTTAGTGGCTGCTAATTTAATATGAATTTTAGTAAAAATCGGTTGCTGAAAAGACTGAAAAACGGGTAAAAACAGAGAAAGAATCTGAAGAATTTATGAAGAACATGAAGAACACTTTGAGTGTGATGAAGAACAATAAAGAACAGGATTTAGATCCTTAAAAGGGCAAGGAAGTAAAATTTTTGGTGTTTAAGGGGTTATTTGGTAATTTCTAAAAGTTAGGGTGGTAAAAGTAGAAATATTAAAAGTTACGGGTGGTAAAAAGTGAATTTTAAAGGTTAAAAGTAAAAGGTAAGTTAATTTTCGAAAATTAATGATAAATTAATAAATAATAATAAAATATTAAATAATAATATTTAATTAAAAATAATATTTTAATAAAAATAATAAAATAATGCAGAAAAGGCAGTTTTCTGTAAAAGCTTCAGAAATACAACTTTAAGTGCAGAATCTCATAATTACCTTCATAAAACACTTAGGGAGTAGTAATAACATACTAGTGAGGCAAACATAAAGGAAAGATAAGAAGTTAAAGAAGAGATAAAAATCAAAGAAAAAGTCTGTAAGGTCTTAATGACAGAAAAACAGACAGAAATTAGTGAACGATCTAGGGCAACATAGTTAGTCCTTGAGTTGCGACTAGGGTTAGGTATTATATGAAAAGTTAAACTGTTTCAGTATAGACTTAATGAACCTATACTTGGGACAGACTAACTATTCATACCGAAATTTACGTAAGCTTTAAATACATACGTTAAACAGAGAAATCAGAGCAGAGTAAAGAAACACAGAAAACAGGACAACCAGTGTAAAGTAAAGAGATAAAGAGAAAAAGAGTAATATAGATATAGAGGAAAGAGTAATCAGAAAAAAAGTAAAGAGATACAGAGAATAGAGTAATCAGAGCAGAGTAAAAAGACAAAGTGAAAAGAGTAATATGATAAAGAGAATAGAGAACAAGCAGAGGGCCTGTTGAAAGGTCATTTGTTGCGTTAAGGCAACTCCAGAGATATTTGTATATTCATCTGCTGCTTTTCTGTTGGCCCTAGAGGTCTTGTAGGCCCAAGTTCACCTACAGTGAGTTGTTATTCCTGTAGGCCGAAATTCACCTACAGTGAATATCAATTGTGTATCTCAGGGTGTTGCTCCTGTAGGCCGAAGTTCACCTACAGAGAGTTGTGATTCCTGTAAGCCAAAGTTCACTTACAGAGGTGTCATTTCTGTAGGCCGAAGTTCACCTACAGAAAGTTGTTGTGCTGTAATTAGACTTTTTCTGTAAGCCGAAGTTCACTTACAGAGGTGTTATTTCTGTAGGTCGAAGTTCACCTACAGAAAGTTGTTGTGTTGTGTTTAGACTATTCCTGTAAGCCGAAGTTCACTTACGGGAGTGCTATTTCTGTAGGCCGAAGTTCACCTACAGAAAATAAGCCATATCTAGGACTAGTTCCTAGGTAATGTCGGGCTGCAGGGTGTAAATCGACACATGAGCTCATGGCCTGCATAGGACAGACATGCATCATACTTGGTTGCACATTTCCTCTGTTATGATTGTTGTTTGAATGTATGCTTTCTTTGTTTTCATTCTATTCTCTGTGTCTGTGTTTTGTTTTCTTGTATTCTTTTGTTTGTGTTTTACTTTCTATTTTCTCTATTTATTTGTATCTTCTGTTCACTACTTCTCGGTATTCTGCTATATATCTGCTAAGCGACACAAATTAATGAACTTAACTAATAACCCTGGCCCTACTGATGACAAGTCATCTTAGCCTATTTTAACTAGTCTTTTTCTTTTGTTTTCATTAGAATTATGCACTTTCTTGAGCTACAAGCAAGTCAATTAGGTAGATTTTCATGCTTCCTTTGATTTAATCAACCATGTATGAATTCATGCTATTTCATGAGGTTTTATACTATAATTGTCACATATTATGAAAGAATGAATATCTCATGATTTTAAGCATAGCTTTGCCGTGTTTGGTTGATTAATGATAGGTGAAGAAAGCTTGGAGAAAGGTTGAAGCAAGAAGGAATAGAGAAGAGGAAAGAGAGGACAATGGAATAAGTGAAATTGAACCAGGAAGCAAAAAGCTGGACCTAAAGTTAGCCTCAAACTTTTGCACAAACTTTTGGGTGAAAAGTTAGCCCCTAACTTTTGGGCTAACGTTGGCACATGAAAAATACAAGGGGAGGAGCAAAAGTTTGCGCCAACGTTAGCCTCTAACTTTTGGGCTAACGTTGGCGCCATAAGTACACATTAGGAGGCCAACGTTGGAGCAAAAGTTAGACCCCTAACTTTTGTCCCAACGTGGATAGCAGCAAGTTATGGTGGCTGATATGAAAAGTTGGAGCAAAAGTTAGCCCCTAACTTTTGCCCAAACTTTTACTCCAACTGTTGCAAAACTCTAACCCGGTTCATTTGGTTCACTTTGGTTCTTCTCCAAACTCCAAGAGCAATCAACCAAGGCCTCTTTCAACCCAATTCCACCAAGAGCAAAGGCCCAACTCAAGGCTTGAAGATCATTTGAAGAAAGTGTATAAATAGGATAGAATTCAAGTTCTTCGGGGAGCTTTCCCTTTGAATTTTCATAATAGTTTTCGGAGAGCTTTGGATATTGAGTGATCTTTAATTTCTTAGTCTTGGGGAAGGAGAATTCACTTCTCTTCCTCTTAGTTTTATTGCTTTCAATTTCAATTACAATTGTCTTGGATCTTGGATTGGAGAATTGAAGAAATTCTGTTTCAATCTCATCCTTGGATCTCTCTGCTTTATTTACTGCTTGATTGAATTTAATTTCTGTTAATTGCTCTTCATCTACTTTCCTTGCAATTTACAATTCCCTTGCAATTGTTCTTGTTGGATCTAGGAAGGCATTGAGATCTAGACTCGGTTTTCTAGTCTCTAGGTCCTGAGATCTGAACTTTCAATTTCTAATTCTCTGTTTACTGTTTTCATGTTCATTTACTTTTCTGCTTCAAGATCCGATTTAACCCAAACCCTCTTCTACTTCTCTGCTTGATGCAAATTTACTTTTCCTTGTTTAATTTCTGCAAATCCAAGTCCCAATCCCCTTTACAATTCAAGTCATTTACATTTCTTGCACTTTAAGATTCCGCAATTTACATTTCTTGCATTCTAAGTTTCTGCCATTCAATTTCTTGTTCTTTAAGATTCAGCAATTTATTTCATGTTCTCTTTAATTCCATACAATTTAATTTCTGCAAGTCATAAAATACTCAACCAAATCTTGATTCGCTTGACTAAATTAACCACTAAGCTAAAATTGCTCAATCCTTCAATCCCTGTGGGATCGACCTCACTCCCGTGAGTTTTTATTACTTGATGCGACCCGGTACACTTGCCGGTTAGATTTGTGTGTTTTGGGAGAAATTCATTTTTCCACCAAAATAATCATCACCTACTAAGAACTCCCCAGTTCTTACCCCTTCTCTCTCCCTTCCCCCTTCAGATGGAAGCATGAGTACCCTTCCGCAGTTCACTGACGACTGTTCGCAAAAAGGATTCCACTCTAGGTAGTCTTCTGAGTCTATGGTGAATCTTATTTTCTGTTTATATGTATATACTGAGAGACCAGCCAACGTCTGCACCCCGTTTGTATGTGCACTTTAGCCTAAATCATATGTACGAGACTCCTATTGTGTGGCTACTTGATGGCGTACCAGTGCGACGTCATATGGCAATGTATGATCGTGCGGAAGAGTAGTAGACGCCCTTCCACCTTTTGATGACATTCGACCTGACTTGATTTTTGAAGACTTAGAACGTACTTTCCCTCACTTTAGTAGTTTAGAAGGACTAGGTGAGTATAGAGTCTAGGCTAGCCTAGGTGCCAGCTTAGGGACCTCTTGAACAGGTCAGGACCTGGGATGTTGTATGTATGTATATGTATATAGTTATTATCTAGCTATATCTAGGAGTGTCCTAATTAAAAGTCTATACTCTAATAAAGGCTGGATCACTGAATGTTGTTAGCTGCTTGTGATGTATTTATGTGTGATTGTTTATAACTGTTTTATCTGTTTTTATTTGTGAATTGATTATAAATAATTATGTTTATTAATCCAAACATTTTCAGAAAAAAAAAGTACCTCACTAACTAACTACGCTTTTAACAACGAATCAGGCTCATATAATAAATAATAGATAATAATTAGGATGACAAATTGGTAGCACTCAGTTTCTGGTATGTCCTAGGCGTGCTGAAAATTGGGTCATTACAATTTGGTATCAGAGCAGTTCGTTCCTAGTAGAGCCTGGGGAGTGGACTGACTATGCTTCATTGCATACTCTGCTTGTGTGTCTCATGCTATTAGGGTATCTTCAAGGTACATTTGGCATGAATGTCTATGAGTGCTCATTTTGGAAATGTCCGTGCCTTACTTGAAATATTAAGACTGATCACCTGAATGTTGATTTTTTGGTGCGGATAGGACCTTAATGACTGCGAATAGGCATAGTTTAATCGAGTTCTGAACGACAAATTCGTGTGAGGCACAACTATTCTTATAGCTATTATGATCTCCATGGCCATGGCTATGTGATATTTAGATGCTGTAAGGAACGAACTGATATCTTCGTCAGGATGGCTTGAAGGAAATAGACTGCTTGAAGATGGATTCTTGTATGCGGCTGACATTTTAAGGGCAAAATTTTCTTTTAGGAGGGTAGAATGTAACAACCCTGATTTTTGAGTACGCGAGATCTTTTCTACATGCACGAATTTCTCCAGAAGATCAGTAAAGGGAACACCTCTGATATATCATCAAGCATCTCAATCCTCATTGTCATTATGTTATCTTTAAGCCAAAACCTCTTTTGAGGCAAGCTCGACAACGCGGCCACGGAGAACCTAGTTTTTGAACTGTATCGGTTAGGAGTTTTGATTCTAGTTTTTGTAAATAGGCTCAGTTCGATGAACCGGACTCGATTCATGAGAGAAGAGAGATAATAGGATAATATTATCATTATATTAGTATTAGAAGCTTCTTGAATGATATTATAAGGTTACCCGGTCTGTTTTAGTTAAAAACAGGAAATCGGTTTAACCGGGTTTAGGTTTTACTGGTGCAGCTTAGCACTAGCACTCTCTGATGACGTTAGCAATGCTAAGGCCTCATCATACATGTTCTATTCTCATAATAAATATGTTACTAGTGTCATTTATGCTAGTAGCTTGGAAAATAATTTTTAGAGATGTTTTTACAAGTGTTCTGATACATCTAGTTTTAGTAGTTATACTCTTGAGATATTTTAATATTATTTTAACCCACCTCCAAGCAAACCAATCACAACTCACCTTACACCCCCAAGACCTCCAAGGCTGTCTCATTTCATCATTTTGGCCAAAAATAACAAGAGAGAAAAGAGAGAAACTTTCATGAACACTTAATCTTCAAAGCTTGATTTCTTATGAACTAAAACTCAAATCAAAACTCTGATTTCACCAAAATGAATCTCTCTTCTTTCTCAACATAACCATGTAACTTATCAAGGATGGAAATAAGGTGACATGGCTGTCTCCCTCCCATTTCAATTCGGTTTTCAAGGAAAACCATGCAAAACATGTGTTTTCTTGATGTTCTTCCTTAGGAATCATGCTTAACTTGACTTGAGGGTCAAGAAACGTGAATTTCCAGCAAGTCTAAGGTGAGATATCTCTTCCTAACATACTGAGTGAGATTTGGTCAGTTGAGAGTTTTTAGATTTAAAGTTGTTCTTGATGTGATTCAGGAGGAAAAAGTGCTTAAGGACCACCTGAAAGTTTAACTGAATTAGGAGCAGCAAAACCAGGTAGGAATTGACGAATTTAATCTTGATTGATTGTGTTCGAGTTGTGTGATTATGATATGGTTTGGCTGTGCTTGAAATTGATTGTTTGTATGAGTAATTCTTGTTGAAATTTTGGTGAAAATTTGATGAAATTTGATGAAATTCAAGCTATGAATGTGTTCTTGGGGCAGCTGGAAAAATGAAACCCTAAGCTTAAATTGAGGTTCAATTTGTGTTGAAATCATGTAGAAAAGATGGGGTTTTAGTGGCTGCTAATTTAATATGAATTTTAGTAAAAATCGGTTGCTGAAAAGACTGAAAAACGGGTAAAAACAGAGAAAGAATCTGAAAAATTTATGAAGAACATGAAGAACACTTTGAGTGTGATGAAGAACAATGAAGAAAAGGCTTTAGATCCTTAAAAGGGAAAGGAAGAAAATTTTTGGTGTTTAAGAGGTTATTTGGTAATTTCTGAAAGTTAGGGTGGTAAAAGTAGAAATATTAAAAGTTACGGGTGGTAAAAAGTGAATTTTAAAGGTTAAAAGTAAAAGGTAAGTTAATTTTCGAAAATTAATGATAAAATAATAAATAATAATAAAATATTAAAGAATAATATTTAATTAAAAATAATATTTTAATAAAATAATAAAATAATGCAGAAAAGGCAGTTTTCTGTAAAAGCTTTAGAAAGACAACTTTAAGTGCAGAATCTCATAATTACCTTCATAAAACACTTAGGGAGTGGTAATAACATACTAGTGAGGCAAAGATAAAGGAAAGATAAGAAGTTAAAGAAGAGATATAAATCAAAGAAAAAGTCTGTAAGATTTTAATGACAGAAAAACAGACAGAAATTAGTGAACGAACTAGGGCAACATAGTTAGTCCTTGAGTTGCGACTAGGGTTAGGTATTATATGAAAAGTTAAACTGTTTCAGTATAGACTTAATGAACCTATACTTGGGACAGACTAACTATTCATACCGAAATTTACATAAGCTTTAAATACATACGTTAAACAGAGAAATCAGAGCAGAGTAAAGAAACACAGAGAACAGGACAACCAGATTAAAGTAAAGAGATAAAGAGAAAAAGAGTAATATAGATACAAAGGAAAGAGTAATCAGAA
Source organism: Arachis ipaensis (assembly GCF_000816755.2). Taxonomy (NCBI): domain Eukaryota; kingdom Viridiplantae; phylum Streptophyta; class Magnoliopsida; order Fabales; family Fabaceae; genus Arachis; species Arachis ipaensis. Next base: position 85,685,208 of record NC_029788.2, on the reverse strand, counting down.
AAAAAGTAAAGAGATACAGAGAATAGAGTAATCAGAGCAGAGTAAAAAGACAAAGTGAAAAGAGTAATATGATAAAGAGAATAGAGAACAAGCAGAGGGCCTGTTGAAAGGTCATTTGTTGTGTTAAGGCAACTCCAGAGATATTTGTATATTCATCTGCTGCTTTTCTGTTAGCCCTAGAGGTCTTGTAGGCCCAAGTTCACCTACAGTGAGTTGTTATTCCTGTAGGCCGAAGTTCACCTACAGTGAATATCAATTGTGTATCTCAGGGTGTTGCTCCTATAGGCCGAAGTTCACCTACAGAGAGTTGTGATTCCTGTAAGCCGAAGTTCACTTACAGAGGTGTCATTTTTGTAGGTCGAAGTTCACCTACAGAAAGTTGTGCTGTAATTAGACTTTTTCTGTAAGCCGAAGTTCACTTACAGAGGTGTTATTTCTGTAGGCCGAAGTTCACCTACAGAAAGTTGTTGTGTTGTGTTTAGACTATTCCTGTAAGCCAAAGTTCATTTACGGGAGTGCTATTTCTGTAGGTAGAAGTTCACCTACAGAAAATAAGCTATATCTAGGACTGTAAACCGATACATGAGCTCATGGCCTGTATAAGACAGACATGCATCATACTTAGTTGTACATTTCCTCTGTTATGATTGTTGTTTGAATGTATGCTTTCTTTGTTTTCATTCTATTCTCTGTGTCTATATTTTGTTTTCTTGTATTCTTTTGTTTGTGTTTTACTTTCTATTTTCTCTATTTATCTGTATCTTCTGTTCACTACTTCTCGGTATTCTGCTATATATCTGCTAAGCGACACAAATTAATGAACTTAACTAATAACCCCGGCCCTACTAAGAACTCCCCGGTTCTTACCCCTTCTCTCTCCCTTCCCCCTTCAGATGGAAGCATGAGTACCCTTCCGTAGTTCACTGACGACCGTTCGCAAAAAGGATTCCGCTCTAAGTAGTCTTCTGAGTCTAGGGTGAATCTCGTTTTCTATTTATATGTATATACTGAGAGACCAGCCAACGTCTGCACCCTGTTTGTATGTGCACTTTAGCCTAAATCCTGTGTACGTGACTCCTATTGTGTGCCTACTTGATGGCGTACCAGTAGGACGTCATATGGCAATGTATGATCGTGCGGAAGAGTAGTAGGCGCCCTTCCACCTTTTGATGACATTCGACCTGACTTGATTTTTGAAGACTTAGAACGTACTTTCCCTCGCTTTAGTAGTTTAGAGGGACTAGGTGAGTATAGAGTCTAGGCTAGCCTAGGTGCCAGCTTAGGGACCTCTTGAACAGGTCAGGACCTGGGATGTTGTATGTATGTATATGTATATAGTTATTATCTAGCTATATCTAGGGATTTGATTGTATCCGGAATATGCATCCATAAACGAGAGGTATCTATATCCAGATGAGGCATCCACCAGGGCGTCGATACTTGGGAGTGGATAAGGATCTTTTGGGCAGGCTTTGTTGAGATCAGTGTAGTCGGTGCACATTCGCCACTTCCCATTTGATTTTTTCACCAAGACGATGTTAGCTAGCCATAGTGGGTACTTGACTTCTCATATGAATCCTGCCTCCAGTAGTGCTTGTACCTGTTCTTCCACAGCTTAGGATCGTTCTGGCCCAAGTTTTCTTCGTTTCTGCTATAACGGCCGAGATCCTAGATAGACCGCCAACTTGTGGCACATCAGTTTGGGGTCTATGCCTGGCATGTCTGCAGCTTTCCATGCGAAGAGATCGATATTATCTCGTAAGAATTGTACTAGGCACTCTTTTGCGTTTCCTTTTAGGATCGTGCCAATATTAGTTTTTTTGTCCGAGGTGTCTCTGATCTGAACTTTCTCTACTTCACCTTCGGGCTGTGGACGGAGTTCTTCTCGTCTCTGAACTCCACCAAGCTCTATTGTATGGAATTCTTCTCCTCTGCGTCTGAGGTTTAGGCTTTCGTTGTAGCAGCGGCGTGCCATCTTTTGATCTGCTTTTATCGTAGCTATTCCTTCTGCAGTTGGGAATTTCATGCATAGATATGGAGTTGAGACTATTGCACCGAATTGATTTAGTGTTGTCCGACCTATTAAGGCATTGTAGGCTGAACTCACGTTGACCACGATGTAGACTATCTTAAGTGTTCTGGATTGGTTCCCTTTTTCGAAGGTTGTATGTAGTGACACGTATCCCCGGGGTTGTACTGGGGTATCTCCCAGTCCGAACAGGTTGTTAGGATATGCTCTAAGCTCTTTTTCTTCTAAGCCGAGCTTGTCGAAGGTAGTTTTGAATAAGATGTCGGCGGAGCTCCCTTGGTCTATTAGTGTGCGGTGGAGATTGGCGTTTGCCAGTATGATGGTGATGACCATGGGATCATCGTATCCTGGGATGATACCGGATGCGTCTTCTTTGGTGACCGTAATTGCAGGGATGTCGGGTGCTTCCTCCTTTCCTTCGACATGATATACTTCTTTAAGATATCTTTTGCGGAATGACTTGGAAATTCCTCCTCCAGCAAATCCTCCGTGTATCATATGAACATGTCTTTCTGGCGTACGAGGTGATCGCTCGGTTTGTCCGACCTCCTCGTCCCTTCTTCTCTTTCTTTGCTCATCATCTCGGGTGGCCAGAAACCGATCTAGTTTTCCTTCTCTCACTAATTTTTCTATGACGTTTTTTAAGTCGAAGCATTCGTTGGTGGAATGTCCTCGGATTCGATGATATCCACAGTATTCGTTCCGATTTCCACCTCATCTTTTGCCTTTGAGTGATCGAGCTGGGGGTATCTTTTCTGTGTTACAGACTTCTTTGTAAAACTGGGGTGTAATTATGATACTTTTTGATTTTCTCCCCCGTTCAATCTTCCTTCCTCTGGGATTCTTTATCTTTATCTCGGTAGGTAAAACCGGATCTCGAGGCTTCTCCAAGTCGGGAATTTTCTTCCATGTTGATGTACTTCTCTGCCCGCTCTTGCACCTCATCCAGAGATGTGGGGTATTTCTTTGATATAGATTGGCTAAAAGGTCCCTCCCGTAGGCCGTTGATGAGGCCCATGATAGCGGCCTCTGTTGGTAAGTGGTGCACGAAATTACAATCACACTTTTGCAACTCCGCACAACTAACCAGCAAGTGCATTGGGTCATCCAAGTAATACCTTACGTGAGTAAGGGTCGATCCCACAGAGATTGTCGGCTTGAAGCAAGCTATGGTTATCTTGTAACTCTTAGTCAGGATATCAATAATTCTCAGATTTAATTGTAAAAAGTAAAAGAACATGAAATAAATACTTGTTATGCAGTAATGAAGAACAGGTTGAGGCTTTGGAGATGCTTTGTCTTCTGAATCTCTACTTTCCTACTATCTTCTTCTTCATGCACGCAAGGCTCCTTCCATGCCAAGCTTTATGTTGGGTATCACCGTTGTCAATGGCTACTTCCCGTCCTCTCAGTGTAAATGTTCCAAATGCGCTGTCACCGCACGGCTAATCATCTGTCGGTTCTCGATCATGTCGGAATAGGATCCATTGATCCTTTTGCGTCTGTCACTACGCCCAACACTCGCGAGTTTAAAGCTCGTCACAGTCATCCCTTCCCAGACCCTACTCAGAATACCACAGACAAGGTTTAGACGTTCCGGATCTTAGGAATGGCCACCAATAATTCTAGCTTATACCACGAAGACTCTGATCTGAATCATGAGGCTAAGAGATATGCATTCAATCTAAGGTAGAACGGAGGTGGTTGTCAGGCACACGTTCATAGGTGAGAATGATGATGAGTGTCACGGATCATCACATTCATCAGGTTGAAGTGCGAATGAATATCTTAGAATAGAAGCAAGCATGATAGAATGGAAAACAGTAGTAATTGCATTAATTTATGAAGAATAGCAGAGCTCCTTACCCCCAACAATGGGGTTTAGAGACTCATGCCATAGAGGATACAATATGAAACGTGTAGAATGTCATGAGGTACAAGATGAATCACTAAAAGTAGTTTTTATAGTAAACTGGTGACCTAGGGTTACAGAAAATGAGTAAGCTAGGGTGTTTAGTGTAAAAATCCACTTCCGGGGCCCACTTGGTGTGTGCTTGGGCTGAGCATTGAAGCTTTCATGTGTAGAAACTTTTCTTGAAGTTAAACGCCAGCTTTTGTGCCAATTTGGGCGTTTAACTCCAGCTTTTGTGCCAGTTATGGAGTTAAACACCAGAATTCTTGAGCTGACTTGGAATGCCTGTTTGGGCCATCAAATCTCGGGAAACGTATGGACTATTATATATTTCTGGAAAGCCCAGGATGTCTACTTTCCAACGAAATTGAGAGCGTGCCAATTGGGTTTCTGTAGCTCCAGAAAATCTACTTCGAGTGCAGGGAGGTCAGAATCCAACAACATCTGCAGTCCGTTTTCAGCCTCTGAATCAGATTTTTGCTCAGGTCCCTCAATTTCAGCCATAAAATACCTGAAATCACAGAAAAACACACAAACTCATAGTAAAGTCCAAAAAAGTGAATTTTAAATAAAAACTAATAAAAATAAAATAAAAACTAACTAAAATATACTAAAAATATACTAAAGCATCATCCTCCAATAGTGCTTTTCAGAATGACTGCACTGCATTCTTCAGTTAGGAGAAATTTTTCAGTTTCTCTCCAATCCTTCTTATGACTTAAGATCTCTTTCATGAACTTAGCATAAGAGGGTATTTGCTCAAGTGCCTCTGCAAATGGGATCTTTATCTCAAGAGTCCTGAGATAGTCTGCAAAGCGGGCAAATTGTTTATCCTGTTCCGCTTGGCAGAGTTTCTGAGGATAAGGCATCTTGGCTTTATATTCTTCAACCTTAGTTACTGCAAGTTTATTCCTTACAGAGGTGGTTGGAGAAGCCTTCTTGAGGGGTTACTATCAGCACTTGTAGGTGTCTGATCCCTCATTGGCGTTTGAACGCCATGATTGGGTGCTGGATGGGCGTTTAACGCCAGCTTCCCATCCTTTTCTGGCGTTTGAATGCCAGAACTGGGCAGGGAATGGGCATTTAACGCCAACTTTTCTCCCTTTTCTGGCGTTTGAATGCCAGAAGTGGGCATCCACTGGGCGTTTAACGCCAATCTTTCACCATTTTCTGGTGTTTGAACGCCAGAATTATTCCTCTCTGGGCTCTTGTTGTCCTCAGAGGGAGTTTGGGTAGTGGTTTGGTCATCCTCTGTCAGTTGTTCCTTTCTTGGCTTTCTGCTACTTTAAGCTGATTTATTCAATGTCTTCCCACTCCTTAATTGGACAGCTTGGCATTCTTCTGTTATCTGTTTAGATAGCTACTGTCTTGTCTGATTCAATTGTGCTTCTATATTCTTGTTAGCATTTTTAGTGTCTTGGAGCATCTCTTTGAATTCTGCTAATTATTTTGTCATAAGGAGTAATTGCTGATTAAGTTCAACAATCTGTTCTTGAGGATTAGGATCAGTAGTTACTGCCATAGCCTCTTCTTTTATGAAGGACTCAGTGCTTGAGTACAGATGTTGATTTCTAGCAACTGTATCTATGAGTTCTTGAGCCTCTTCAATTGTCTTTCTCATGTGTATAGATCCACCAGCAGAGTGGTCTAGGGACATTTGAGCTCTTTCTATAAGCCATAGTAGAAGATGTTTAACTGTACCCACTCTGAAAATATTTCAGAGGGGCATTTCCTTAGCATTCCTCTGTACCACTCCTAGGCATTATAAAGGGATTCATGATCCTCTTGTTTAAAGCCCTGGATGTCCAGCTTTAGCTGTGTCATCCTTTTTGGAGGGTAAAATTGATTCAGGAACTTGTCTGTCGACTGTCTCCATGTTTTTATGCTTGCTGTGGGTTGGTTATTTAACCACCTCTTAGCTTGATCTTTTACAGCAAATGGAAACAATAATAATCTATAGACATCCTGATCCACTTCTTTATCACGTACTGTGTCAGCAATTTGTAAGAATTGTGCCAAAAACTCAGTATGTTCTTCCTGTGGAAGACGGGAATACTGGCAATTTTGCTGCACCATGATAATGAGCTGAGGATTTAGCTCAAAGCTGCTTGCTTTGATGGGAGGTATACAAATGCTACTCCCATATGCAGCTGTAATGGGGTTAGCATATGACCCCAGAGTCCTTCTGGACTATTCATTTTCACTTATGTCCATGATGGAGAAAAGAAAATTGATATGAATTGCAATTATATTTTTATTTTTTTATTTTTTTATTTTTATTTTTATTATTATTTTTTTTAATTAAAAGTAACCGAAAATAATAAGTAAAATAAATGGAAAATAAAATAAAATTTCGAAAACAAAAAGAAAATAAAATAAAAGCAAATTGAAAACTAAATTAATTAATTAATTAAAAAGATTTTGATATTAGCAATCAAAAAGATATGATTGAAAATTATTTTGAAAAAGATTTGATTGAGAAGATATGATTGCAATAAAAAAAAGATATGATTGAAGAAATTAAAAAGATTTGATTTTTGAAAAAGATTTGAAAAGATCAATTTTTGAAATTAGAATTTTGACTTGACAAAAAAAAAGACATGATTTTGAAAATCTTTTACTAAATTAATGCAAAATTTCAAAATTTATGAGTAAAATAAGGAAAAGATATTTTTTTTATTTTTGAATTTTAATGAGGAAAGAGAAAAACAACAAAATGACACTAAACATAGAAATTTTAGATCAAAACAAAGAGAACAAACAAGAAAACTTTGAATGTCAAGATGAACACCAAGAACACTTTGGAGATCAAGATGAACATCAAGAACAAATTTTTGAAAAATTTTTAGGTAAATAAAAGCACAAAAACACCAAACTTAAAATTTTTAGAAAATCAAACACAAATTTTCGAAAATTTAAAGGAAAACACAAAGAAGACACCAAACTTAGAATTTTTTTTTTTAAAAAAAATCAAGAAAGAACTAAGGACATGCAATTTCGAAAAATTAAAAGAAAACAAAAGCATGCAATTGACACCAAACTTAAAATATGAAACTAAACTCAAATAAAAGACTCTAAACCAACAAAAGTAAAATATTCCTAATCTAAGCAACAAGATAAACCGTCAGTTATCCAAACTCGAACAATCCCCGGCAACGGCGCCAAAAGCTTGGTGCACGAAATTACAATCACACTTTTGCAACTCCGCATAACTAACCAGCAAGTGCACTGGGTCGTCCAAGTAATACCTTACGTGAGTAAGGGTCGATCCCACGGAAATTATCGGCTTGAAGCAAGCTATGGTTATCTTGTAACTCTTAGTCAGGATATCAATAATTCTCAGATTTAATTGTAAAAAGTAAAAGAACATGAAATAAATACTTGTTATGCAGTAATGAAGAATAGGTTGAGGCTTTGGAAATGCTTTGTCTTCTAAATCTCTGCTATCCTACTATCTTCTTCTTCATGCACGCAAGGCTCCTTCCATGGCAAGCTTTATGTTGGGCATCACCGTTGTCAATGGCTACTTCCTGTCCTCTCAGTGAAAATGTTCCAAAATGCGCTGTCACCGCACGGCTAATCATCTGTCGGTTCTCGATCATGTCGGAATAGGATCCATTGATCCTTTTGCGTCTGTCACTACGCCCAACACTCGCGAGCTTGAAGCTCGTCACAGTCATCCCTTCCCAGATCCTACTCAAAATACCATAGACAAGGTTTAGACGTTCTGGATCTCAGGAATGGCCGCCAATAATTCTAGCTTATACCACGAAGACTCTAATCTGAATCATGAGGCTAAGAGATATGCATTTAATCTAAGGTAGAACGGAGGTGGTTGTCAGGCACGCGTTCATAGGTGAGAATGATGATGAGTGTCACGGATCATCACATTCATCAGGTTGAAATGCGAATGAATATCTTAGAATTGAAGCAAGCGTGATAGAATGGAAAACAGTAGTAATTGCATTAATTCATGAAGAACAGCAGATCTGCTCACCCCCAACAATGGGGTTTAGAGACTCATGCCATAGAAGATACAATATGAAATGTGTAGAATGTCATGAGGTACAAGATGAATGACTAAAAGTAGTTTTTATAGTAAACCGGTGACCTAGGGTTACAGAAAATGAGTAAGCTAGGGTGTTTAGTGTAAAAATCCACTTCTGGGGCCCACTTGGTGTGTGCTTGGGCTGAGAATTGAATTTTTCATGTGTAGAGACTTTTCTTGGAGTTAAACGCCAGCTTTTGTGCCAGTTTGGGCGTTTAACTCTAGCTTTTGTGCCAGTTCTGGAGTTAAACGCTAGAATTCTTGAGCTGACTTGGAACGCCTGTTTGGGCCATCAAATCTCGGGCAAAGTATGGATTATTATATATTGCTGGAAAGCCCAGGATGTCTACTTTCAAACGCAATTGACAGCGCACCAATTGGGCTTCTATAGCTCCAGAAAATACACTTCGAGTGCAGGGAGGTCAGAATCCAACAGCATCTGCAGTCCGTTTTCAGCCTCTGAATCAGATTTTTGCTCAGGTCCCTCAATTTCTGCCAGAAAATACCTGAAATCACAAAAAAACACACAAACTCATAGTAAAGTCCATAAAAGTGAATTTTAAATAAAAACTAATAAAAATAAAATAAAAACTAACTAAAATATACTAAAAACAATGCCAAAAAGCGTATATATTATCCGCTCATCAGTAAGCTTTGTATGTCTAGGCATGTTTTGTTGAATCTTTCCATGTAGTTGCGAAGAATTTTTCGATCTCCTTACTTGATCCCTAGTAGACTGGGGGCGTGCTTAGCCTTGTCTTTTTGGATGGAGAATCTGGCCAAGAATTTTTTGGCCATGTCGTCAAAGCTCGAGATGGACTTTGGAGGTAGGTTGTCAAACCATCTAATTGATGTCTTCGTGAGAGTCGTTGGAAAAGCTTTGCAGCGAACGGCGTCTGAGGCATCGGTGAGGTACATTCTGCTTCTGAAGTTGCTGAGGTGATGGTTGGGATCTGTAGTGCCATCATACAAAGTCATATCCGGGAGTTTGAAGTCCTTAGAAATTTTAGTTTTCATGATTTTCCTAGTGAATGGATCTTGATCTTTGCGTGAATTGTCCTTGTGGGTGGTCCGAGTAGCTTTTGCTTTAAGATCGGCTTTGAGTTGGAGGAGTTTATCTTCTAATTCTCGACGTCTCCTTACCTCTCTTTGTAGATCCTTGCCAACATCTCGTTGATGCTGGATTTATTTTTCAAGTTGCTTTAGGCGATCTTGAAGCGCTTCTATTACTCCCGGATTTGATGAGTTTTTGTCCCCGTTAGGGTCCGAAGTGCCCTTTGGTGTAGCGTCTGCGTTTTTGTGTGGCGTTCTGTCCTCTAGATCTGAATTATGGTCGTTGTCATGGTCGTCCGCCATGGTGATGGGATGACTTCCAGGTTCCCCGCTAACGGCGCCAATGTTCTGAGGGTTACCTGAAACTGTAGGTCGATCTCGGACAAGATCTTCTGTACTGGTCGGAGATGACGTGTGATAAACCATTATTTTATGGTTTATAATGTGTTTAATTGTGTGGTTTTATCATGATTTTTCACCCACTTATTCATATGATTAGCATGCATTTATATTTCCTTCCTAAAATTATTACATGATTAAAAACTTGCTTCCTAGAGACTTTTAATTATGTATTTTAATTCCCCTTTATTCCATTCGATGCTGTGATCTGTGTGTTAAGTGTTTCAGGCTTTATAGGGCATGAATGAGTTGGAGATTGGAAAGGAAGCTTGCAAAAATGGAAGGAACACAAGAAATTGAGGAGATGACCAGCGAGAAGTGACGCGGTCGCATGGCTCACGCGACCGCGCGAAAGAGAGGAAATCGCAGTGACGTGGCCGCATGGCTCACGCGACCGCGCGGATTGGAATAGCATAAGTGACGCGGAGGCGTGGACGACGCGCCCGCGTGGCAAGCAAAACGCCGAATGACGCGTCCGCATGAATGACGTGTCCGCATGAATGACGCGATCGCGTGACGTTCGCGATCTGCATAATCTGCAGAATTCGCTGGGGGCGATTTTGGGCCCTGTTTTGACCCAGTTTTGGCCCAGAAAAGCAGACTAGAGCCAGAGAACATGCAGAAACGAAAAAACAACATTCATTCTACACAGTTTTTAGTTTTTAGATCTAGTTTTACTCCTCCTCTAGGTTTTTCTCTCTACACATTCATAGTTCTTAGGATTTTATTTTCTATTGCTCTTTGCATTGGGATAATGAGAAGAGTTATTACCTCATCAAGACTTCGTCATTCTAGTTCATTTTCTTTACTTGGCTTTACTCTTCCATGTCCTTTAATTTATTCAATTTTACTATTGGATTATTTTAGAATTCATTAATACAAGAATTACTTTTATTTTTAATTGATTCCTTTGAGTTTTATTTATCATGTCTTTCTTTAATTCCCTTTCCTATGTTATGAGTTCTACATTCACAATGAGCGAGTAGTTCCCTAACTTGATGGGGAGTTGATTGAAAGGAACCCTTGAGTTGGGATGCTTAAAAGAAAAATTGTAATTAGGTTTATTGTTGGGATGCTCTCTAGTCATTGACACTAATCCTTTTCAATTGAGCAGATTGGAACTTGTGAATAGAAACAGCATTCCAACTTGTTTGACCTTCCCTTACCTAGTAAGGGATAACTAAACAGAACAACCTTCAATTATCAATTAATCTTGAGAGCACTGCAACAAGAATAGGGCTTCCAACTAATCTACTCCCAGTCAAGGCTTTTATTTAAATTACTTAATTTCTCCAATTTAATTTCCTGTTTATTCAACTCAAACTCTTTTTGAAAACATCTGATTAATAAAATAGCACACCTTTCTGCAACTCGTTGGGAGACGACCTGGGATTCATACTCCCAGTATTTTGAATTTAATTTTTGTGACACCCTTCTAAATTGATAAGCGGATTTCTGGTTGGTTAAGAACTATACTTGCAACGCATATTTTATAACAATTCTTGACTCGCCAATATCCGCCACGTCAACGTGTCTGGCTGGTGGGTGGCGGCCGGAACTGTCGTGCTCGACTTGTTGGACTGGCTGTATTGCTGATCCTTGGTCACCGGAGGGTGGGGGGTACCTGCAAGAGACTCTGATGCTTAAGTTAGCATGGGTATTAAACAGGTTTTTAGTAGAATCAGAGTATGAGTTATACCTGGGTGCTCCAGTGTATTTATAGTAGTTGTAGAGTGACCTTTTTAGATAAGATAAGTTAGTTATCTTATCTTATCTTTTTGAGTTGAGGTCAGCTTATCTTCAAGGGAACCGCCCTTATCTCTATAAGCTTGGGCTGCCTTTGGATCTGGGTCGTATTCCTTGAGTTGGGCCTTTTTTCGGGCTTTCCTATCGATTTGGCCGGCCTCTTTTAGGAAGAGGTCAGATAGTCTGACCTGAAAAGGTCGGTCGCTTTGTCGCCAATCATTCTGGGTCAGATAGCTCGACCCAGGGTATGAACAGTATCCATGTGTTGTTTCTTTGAGTTTAATATATGCTCTTTGATAGGCGAAAATTATTATCGGTCTAGATTTTCTTCTTATAGAAAATAATTATTTCGTTGTAAGCATAGCTCCAAACTAACAAACAACTCTCGCATCAAATTTAATTTGGTTTTGTCATGAGTACAAACCCCAATAAAAATTAACCAAAGTATTTAAACCTCGGGTCGTCTTAGAAGGAATCGCAATAAAGTGGTCAATTATTGGCTTTGAAGGAACAAGGGATTTGGTTTATAAAAGGGCAAGGAATTAAATGACAAGAAAAGTAAATCAAGCAACTAAAGAAAGGCAAGGTAAAGAACTTTTGGCTAGACATAGGCAATTGAGATCACCATCCTTGTCTACAAATCATGTATTGACAATTTTGAGGAACCGAGCTCATTAGGTCTACTCACTAAAGCCTTAAGTACGTAATATCTACTCCTAGGCTTGGAGTACGTCAAATGGCTTTATCAACATCAATCCATAGGTCCTAACCTAGCTACTAATTAACTTAGTAGTAGGCTAGAGTCAATGGTTATCAAATTGACCACTAAGGGTTTTCAAATCACCAATTCAATAAGACCCAATAACTCAAGATCAATCAATTCCCTTAGCCTAGGCCAAGAGTAAAAGAAGCTACTCAAAAACTAGAGGAAACATTCTATCAAACACCTAGAGTGCAATAAAAGTAAACATCTCAAAATGCAAGAATTAACAATATTCATAACCATCATGAGCAAGAAATCAACAATAGCAAGGAAGATAAACATAAAAGAGACATGCAAACATAAATTTGCATTAGAAGAAATTAAGATCCAACAATGGTTTATCAACATAAAAGAGCATAAAAAAGGGAAATTAACACTACAACTAAGAGAATCAAGATGTAGGAACAAGAAATTGTAAAGGAAACAAGGTGAAATCAAGTAATCAAATCTAGATCCAAGAGAAATTAACCTAATCCTAACCTAATTCTAGAGAGAAGAGGGAGCTTCTCTCTCTAGAAAACTAACTAAAGGCTCATCATGACTAACTAAATTCTCTTCCCTTTCCTCAATCTTCAATTCTACATCAAATACCCTCAGAAACAAGTTACATTTGGGCTTGGGCAGCTAAGAAATCACCCCTAGCATTTGACCTTTAAGTGAGTCAATGCGAGCATCGACGCGTACGCGTGGTCACGCGTTCGTGTCGCTTGGCAATTTTCCTATCCACGCGTACGCGTCATGTGCGCGTACGCGTCGCCATGCCACCTCACTTCCACGGGTGCGCGTCTGCTGCGCGTGCGCGTGGGTTGATGTACTCTAAATCCTTGTTTCCTCATGCATTCTCCACTTTGTATGCTTTTCTCTTCATTCCTTCCATCCAATACTTGCCTTATGAACCTAAAATCACTCAACAAACACATCAAGGCATCAAATAGAATTAAAGTGAATTAAAATCACCAATTTAAGGGCCTAAAAAGCATGTTTTTACACTTAAGCCCAACCTAAAGGATAATTGCAAAACCATGCTATTTCATTGAATAAATGTGGGAAAAGGTGATAAAATTCCCTAAAATAAGCATAAGATAAACCACAAAATTGGGGTTTATCAAACTTCCCCCACACTTAAACTAAGCATGTCCTCATACTAAAATCAAGAAAGAAGCAAAGGGTATGAACATTTGTTCAATGAAAACTAACTACGAGCGACCTATCTGTTTTGGGGGTTACCTGAAACTGTAGCTCGATCTCGGTCGAGATCTGCGGTGGTGGCCGGAGCTAACGTGTCCGACTTGTTGGACTTGGTGATGCTGTTGATCCTTTGTCACCGGAGGGTATTGGTGCCTGCAAGAGACTCCGATTCTTAAGTTAGCATGGGCTTTAAGCAGGTTTTTAGTAGAATCAGAGTATGAGTTATACCTAGGTGCTCCAGTGTATTTATAGTAGTGTGGGCTGACCTTCTCAGATAAGATAAGTTAGTTATCTTATCATATCTTTCAGTGAAGTCATCTTATCTTTAAGGGGAACTGCCTTTATCTTTCTAGGCTTTGGCTGCCTTTAGACTGGGCTATGTTCCTTCGTTTGGGCCTGTTTGGGCTTCTTATGTCGATTTGGCCGAACTCTTTTAAAGAAGAGACCGGGAATCCTGACCTGAAGAGGTCGGTCGCTTTGTTTGTAATTAGTCCGGGTCGGACAGCTCGACCCAGGGTATGAACAGTGCCCCTGCTTGAGCTTGATTTTACTTTTAAGGTCGCGTCTTCGGACTTCGATCCTTTTTGGGGAAGTCGAGCTCGAGCATTTAGCCTTTTTGTCGACCTGCTGGCCTTCTTTGAATGCGGAGCATTTTTTCTTTTCCCTTGTTTAATTACTGTGCGCGTTATGCTTCCTTGGGAACGTGCGAGGTTTTAAATTCTCATTAACTCCCCTTTTGCCGTTTCCCTTCTTTCCCTCTTTTCCTTTCACTTTGAATTTTCAAGTCTTATCTTTCAGTTTCTTGCTTGCTTTCTTTTCGCTTCTGCTTCACTTCGTTTCTCTCAACCCTTTGTGTTTTGTCGTTTCGCTTGAAGTGCTTCCTCCCCTCTGTCTGCTTTGACTCAAGGGTGTTTGGTCGCTGCCGTTTCCTGCGGACCCTTCCCTCATGCTCGTCTCTTCTTCCTCTACAGGTTGGTGCTCTCTTCCCTTTGTTATTTTTATTTAGTCACTTTTTTATATATCTCCACTGCTGCATGTGTTTTGTCTCTGAGAATCTTTGACCTTCTCAAGGAGTGAATGATGGTTGTCTGAAAAAGCTTGCGTCTTTTGTGATGATCCCCGTGTTTCCTTTGCTATGATGTATACTTGGTATTTTTGCTTTCTTAGGGTTTTATTAGGGCCGTTCCTGTATCCTTCATTTCTGTGTGTCTTCGTTTCTGGGTTTATTACGCTGTTTGTGCCGTTTTTGATGAAGATAGATTGTAGTCTTAATGGTCTTTGTTGATGATGATGAAATTTCTTGTTGCTTTGTGATGTTTACTAGATGAGGATTGTTTGTGAGATGATTAGGGCATAGTCCGTTGGTTTCCTTCTTTTCTGGTTCCTGCCTCGTTACTGCCTCCAAAGGGTGCCACTGGATTTTAGTGGGAATCTTGGGGTTTCCCTTCTGCTGCCCTGTTTGATCCTTGTCGTTCATACGTTGTTGCCCGAATTGTTTTTATATATGTCCGAGTTGTTTCGTAGTAACCCATCTTTTCTTTTTCTTCCTGTAGGAATAGTTGGCCTATGTCTTCTCGCAAAAATATTGTTCAGATGTCTACTAAGATCCCGGATGGCATGTCTGACTGGCTGGATTCCATTGTGTTGATGTGTGTTACCGTTGCTGACTTTGAGTACTGCGTGCAGCTTAGGAGGTACCATAAGATTTGTAGCGATAAGGATCAAGAAAAGAACTATGAGTTAGTGTCTCCTGATCCCGAGGAGAGGGTTAGCTTTCCCTTTTTGATTCCAGAAGAGCGTCCCTTTTTCTACGCTTATGACTATTTCTTTAGTCAACTGAATATTACTATTCCTTTTACCCCCTTTGAGACCGAGTTGTTGTGATCTTGCAACCTAGCTCCGTCATAGCTCCACCCGAACACTTGGGGTTTTATTAAAATTTTCCAACTGCTGTGTCAAGAACTTTATATCCGACCTTCCCAAAATCTTTTTCTGTATCTTTTCATTTTGACAAAGCCTGAGGTAGCGAAGAAGAAAGCTTCCTGGGTTTCTTTTCGAGCAGCTTAAGGAATGAAAGTTTTCTCCATGTATGATGAATCCTTTAGGGATTTTAAGAACTATCATTTTAAGGTCCGAGCTATTGAGGGTGTTCACCCTTTTTTTCTTGGATGAGAACAATGAGCCCGCCTTTCCCTTATGCTGGCAGAAGAACGTGGTAGTATCTAGGTATTCTTGGGAGAGCTTGGATGTGGTCGAGCAGGCGTTTGTGAAGGTGTTAGAGGAAAATTGGGGAGAGCCTCCCCATCTAGATACGAAAATATTTTTAGGGGATCCTTCCCTTCTTAAGGCTGAACTGGGTATGGTATTCTTTCTGCATTTGTATGTTTTTGCCGATCTGTATCGTTCTCTCTTGTGACTGGTTTTTGTTTTTCCCTTTTTCAGAGATGGTGAAGTCTGCTGATTCTATGAGGCATTTTTGCAAGGCCAAGAAGGCAACGGCCGTTCTAAACATCTCGGCCAAGATGTCTGGAGAAGGATCGTCTCAGGTTTCTTTGAAGAAGTCGAACTCGGACACTACGGAGTTGAGGAAGGTCATTCCAACTCCCCAGGTTTACTTGGTTCCCTTTGATCCTCCCCATTCGACTTCTGGTGCTGCTTCCTCTTCCACTGTTGGTCCCCCTCCCAAAAAACAGAAGACTGTGAAAGAAAAACTGCGGATCCCTTCGACTTGAATGCCTCTAATTTTGATGCCGTGGGGTTTGTTGACAATCAAATAGCTCCTTTTGGTCGAGTTTTGATGGATGATGTGTTCCTCATTCAACACTTGAATTTTATTACTAGTAACAGTATCCGGATGGCCCATATGGGCACGGCCTTATATCGCACTGTCCAAGGTTCCCCCGTCCATGCAACAAAGGCTTTTCTTGAGGATGCCAAGTCCGAGTTTAATAGAATTAAAGGCTTGAAGGATGAGTTAGACGCTAGGGTGGCTAAGTTAGAGCTAGACTTGGAAAAGGAGAAGTCTCGAGCTGTCGAGGCTGAGGCGACTGCAAAATTGGCGGAGGAGATGACGAAGAAACATAAAGAGAGTTATACCCGCATGTATGCCAAGGTGTTGGAGCTAAGGGAACGGCTTGAATCTGCTCTTGTGAATTATGTTGATCTTCAAGGCCATCTGGTGGATACAGTGACGGGTGCTTATGAGAATCTAAAGGCACAGGTCCGAGTTCTTGCTCCTGAACTCGACCTGACACTTTTTAGCTTGGACAATATAGTAGAAAATGGTAAAATAGTGCCTGCCCCAGATAACGAGGATGATAAGCCTCCCCCTTCTGCACCACCAGCCAAGGCTTCTGCAGCCATAACTTCTTCAAATCTTTCTGCCGAGGTCGACCCTTCCCAGCCTGATCCGGATTGTGAAATTCTTAACCGTGAGGATGGAACCATGGACGCCGTCCCTGTGAATATCATTCCTCCTCCTTCTGCTACTAGTGCTACCACTGGGAAAACCTTGCACCCCTTATGATTTATGTGTTTTTATCTCCCCAGCCCGGCTTGTGGGCTTTTGAATTCTGGTTTTTGTAACTTTGATTATAACTTGGCTCTTTTGACTGTTAGTTACTTCTGTGCAACTTGGTAGATAAACAAAAATGCTTTTGAACTCTTGAGACCCTCTCTCAGGTCACCTTCTGAGTCTTTTTAGTAATTGCTGATTGTTCTTTTGCAAACTTTGTTACTTTTGTAGATTTTTATAGAGTAGTGTTGGTACTCTGCTTGTCCAACCTCTTTTTTATTATATCTTTTATCTGTCTTCTAGTTGGGCGAAATGTCCCTTAGGGCTATCGTGTTTGACAACTTTTTAGTGTTCTGGCAGAACCCTTTTTAGTTAGTCTTTGAACAATTTCGATAGCCTTGTTGTGGAGTCGTGGCTTTTTTAGCGTACGCTTTTTGTTGGTCCGACTTCTTTTGACGATCGTTACTAAGTTATTTTAGTAATCTATTTTTAGTCAGACCTTGTTAGGCCACTTTTTATGGATAACTTTTCATAACTTCTTGCATTAGTCGTTGTGTTCGACCTCTTTGTAAGTTATTTTTAGTAGTCCATTTTTTGTCAGACCTTGTCAGGCCACTTTTTAATGGATTACTTTTCATAACTTCTTGCATTGCTCGTTGTATCCGACCTCTTTGTAAGTTATTTTTAGTAGTCCATTTTTAGTCAGACCTCGTCAGGCCACTTTTTATTGATTACTTTTTTATAACTTCTTGCATTAATCTGTTTTGTCGCTTTCATCTTAGCCGATTTTGTCGAAATCAGGCGATGAATTCTGTTTTCACTTTTGCTGACCTTGTCGAAATCGGGCGATGAATTCTATTTTCATCTTTGCCGACTTTTATCGTGATCAGGCGGTGAATTTGGTTTTCACCTCGCCGACCTTGTTGTGGTCGGGTAGTGAATTTTTGCGCTTAGATTAATGCGTCTAGGTAGGGAATTTTTAGAATCTGAAAAACTTTATTCTAGTAGAAAAATAGGCATGTAGACAGGAATATATACATATGAATGTTTACCCTTCTAAGTCGGTCAAACACGTTTGTTCCTATCTAAGATGTTCATTCGCGGTTAACTGTGATGGAGGTGATGATCCGTGACATTCATCACCTTCCTCAAACCATGAACGCGTGCCTGACAACCACCTCCGTTCTATATACGATTGAATGAGTACCTCTTAGATTCCTTAATCAGAATCTCCGTGGTATAAGCTAGAACTGATGGCAGCATTCATGAGAATCCGGAAAGTCTAAACCTTGTCTGTGGTATTCCGAGTAGGATTCAACGATTGAATGACTGTGACGAGCTTCAAACTCCTGAAGGCTGGGCGTTAGTAACAGACGAAAAAGGATAGTAAATCCTATTCCAACCGGATCGAGAACCAACCGGTGATTAGCCGTGCTGTGACAGAGCGCGTGAGCGTAGTTTTCACTGGAAGGATGGAAGGTAGCCATTGACAACGGTGATCCACCAACACACAGCTTGCCATAGGGAGACGTGTGTGCGTGAATCAGAAGACAGAGGAAAGCAGAGATTCAGAGGACAAAGCATCTCCAAAACTCCAACATATTCTCCATTACTGCATAACAAGTAACCTTTAATCCATGCTCTATTGTTTATTTGCAATTCAACTGATAAACATAATTGACTTCCTGACTAAGATTTACAAGATAACCATAGATTGCTTCAAACCAACAATCTCCGTGGGATTCGACCCTTACTCACGTGAGGTATTACTTGGACGACCCAGTGCACTTGCTGGTTAGTGGTACGCGTTGTGAAAAGTGTGATTCACAATTCGTGCACCAAGTTTTTGACGCCGTTGCCGGGGATTGTTCGTGTTTGAACAACTGACGGATTATTTTGTTGCTTAGATTAGGAAAAATTTTTCTTTTTTGGTTTAGAGTCTTTTATTATTTATCCCTTGCTAAAATACTTTAAACTTATAGCTCAGTTATTTAGAACGTGGTATTTATGTTCATGATAATTGGCTATCATATTTTTTAAAAAACCTTTTTCAAAAATAATTTTTCTATTAAATCCTGTGCCAAACTTTAAGTTTGGTGTTTTCAAAAAATAATTCAAAGACAGGTTACAGGAGACAAGGATAGCTAATATACATATGGAAGAACAGTTTAAGCAAACAAAGCAGCAGCTATCAAAGCAAATAGCAGAAGAATGCCAAGTAGTTCAATTAAGAAGTGGGAAAACATTAAATACCCCACCTCAAGGCATCAAAAATTCAAGAAATGAGCGACCCACCAAAGATTCCCCTGAGGACAGTAAGAGCCCAGGGAAAAATAATTCTGGCACTAAAATGCCAGAAAATGGGTGGAAGGCTGGCGCTGAACGCCCAGACCATGCCCAAAACTGGCGTTCAGCGCCAGAAACAAGGCAGGATTGGCGTTCAACGCCAGAAATGGGCAAGAACCTGGTGTTGAACGCCCAAAGGGGGTATAATCCAGCGTTGAACGCCCAAAATGGGCACATTTCTGGCGTTCAGGCGCCAGGAACAGACAGTGAGTTGGTGTCTAACGTCACTCCAGCTTCTGACTCTGGTACTCAATTACCAGTGAGGGATCAGACACACACAAGTGCTGATAACAACCCCTCTAAAAAGGCTTCTTTAACCACTAAGGTTGAGGAATATAAAGCCAAGATACCTTATCCTCAAAAACTCCGGAAAGAGGAGCAGGATAAGCAATTTGCTCGCTTTGCAGATTATCTAAGGACTCTTGAAATAAAGATTCCATTTGCAGAGGCACTTGAGCAAATACCTTCTTATGCCAAGTTCATGAAAGAGATCTTGAGTCATAAAAAGGAGTGGAGAGAAACAGAAAGAGTTCTCCTAACTGAAGAATGCAGTGCAGTCATTCTGAAAAGCTTTCCTGAAAAGCTTAAAGACCCTGGGAGTTTTCTGATACCATGCATATTAGAAGGTGATTGCACCAAGACAGCTTTATGCGATCTTGGGGCAAGCATCAACCTGATACCTGCATCCACTATCAGGAAGCTTGGCTTAACTAATGAAGTTAAACCAACCCGGATATGTCTCCAACTTGCTGATGGTTCCACTAAATACCCATCAGGCGTGATTGAGGACATGATTGTCAGAGTTGGGCCATTCGCCTTTCCCACTGACTTTGTTGTGCTGGAAATGGAGGAGCACAAGAGTGCCACTCTCATTCTAGGAAGATCCTTCCTAGCGACTGGACGATCCCTCATTGACGTCCAACAGGGGGAAATAACCCTGAGAGTCAACAATGACGAGTTCAAGTTGAACGCTGTCAAAGCCATGCAGCATCCAGACAAATCAACAGACTGCATGAAAGTTGACCTTATTGACTCTGTGGTAGAAGAGATCAACATGGCTGAGAGTCTCGAATCAGAGTTGGAAGACATCTTTAAAGATGTTCAGCCTGATTTGGAGGATTCAGGGGACATGAAAGAGCCTCTGAACTTTCTTCTAAAAGAGAAAAAACCTCCTAAACCAGAGCTCAAGGCACTGCCACAATCCTTGAAATATGCATTTCTAGGAGAAGGTGACACCTTTCCAGTGATCATAAGCTCTGCTTTAAATTCACAGGAAGAGGAAGCACTTATTCAAGTGCTAAGGACACACAAGACAGCTCTTGGGTGGTCCATAGGTGACCTTAAGGGCATAAGCCCAGCTAGATGCATGCACAAAATCCTATTGGAGGATAATGCCAAACCAGTGGTTCAACCACAGAGGCGGCTAAATCCAGCCATGAAGGAAGTGGTGCAGAAAGAGGTCACCAAATTACTAGAGGCTGGGATTATTTATCCCATTTCTGATAGCCCCTGGGTGAGCCCTGTTCAAGTCGTCCCAAAAAAGGGAGGCATGACAGTGATTCATAATGAAAAAAATGAACT
>NC_029788.2:85663692-85663987 GCF_000816755.2 Arachis ipaensis | reverse complement strand
CTTCTGCAAGAGTTTGATATAGAAATAAGAGACAGAAAAGGGACAGAGAACCAAGTGGCTGATCATCTGTCCCGGATAGAGCCAGTGGAAGGGACGTCCCTCCCCTTTCTTGAGATCGCTGAGACGTTCCCTGATGAGCATCTATTTGCCATTCAGGAAGCACCATGGTTTGCCGATATTGCAAACTATAAAGCTGCACGGTTCATACCCAAGGAGTACAATAGAATACAAAAGAAGAAATTAGTCACTGATGCAAAGTACTACTTGTGGGATGAACCTTATCTCTTTAAGAGGT
>NC_029788.2:85663287-85663681 GCF_000816755.2 Arachis ipaensis | reverse complement strand
CTCCAGAAACATATCTTTAGCAGGTTTGGTGTCCCTAGAGTGTTAATCAGTGATGGGGGCACTCACTTCTGCAATAAACAGGTTTACTCTGCCATGGTTCGGTATGGAATTCGCCACAAGGTGGCCACTCCATATCATCCACAAACCAATGGGCAGGCTGAAGTCTCTAACAGAGAATTAAAGAGAATCCTGGAACTGACAGTAAATACCCGTAGAAAGGATTGGGCAAGGAGCTTGGATGATGCTCTGTGGGCTTACAGAACAGCATTCAAGACCCCAATAGTGTAATTTCAGGTATTTTTCTGGCTGAAATTGAAGGAGCTGAGCAAAAATCTGATTTAGGCTGAAAAAGGACTGCTAATGCTATTGGATTCTGACCTCCCTGCACTCAAAG
>NC_029788.2:85646590-85663097 GCF_000816755.2 Arachis ipaensis | reverse complement strand
TGCTGTGACAGAGCGCGTGAGCGTAGTTTTCACTGGAAGGATGGAAGGTAGCCATTGACAACGGTGATCCACCAACACACAGCTTGCCATAGGGGGACGTGCATGCGTGAATCAGAAGACAGAGGAAAGCAGAGATTCAGAGGACAAAGCATCTCCAAAACTCCAACATATTCTCCATTACTGCATAACAAGTTACCTTTAATCCATGCTCTATTGTTTATTTGCAATTCAACTGATAAACATAATTGACTTCCTGACTAAGATTTACAAGATAACCATAGATTGCTTCAAACCAACAATCTCCATGGGATTCGACCCTTACTCACGTGAGGTATTACTTGGACGACCCAGTGCACTTGCTGGTTAGTGGTACGCGTTGTGAAAAGTGTGATTCACAATTCGTGCACCATCGGGCAATTCTATAGATCTTGGTTTGGTGCCTCATTAAAAAACCTTTTCAGGAAAAAGAGTGCGCCTTGACCTAAGATCTTTATTACTTTCTAACTATAGTACTTTTTTAGATTACAGGCGTGCCATGACCTTGGTAGCTCTCTTCCCTCGAGGTTGAACACCTTGTAGTAGCCTTTTCCCAGTACCTTTACAACTCGATAAGGACCTTTCCAGTTAGCTGCTAGCTTCCCCTCTCCTGACCGACCTGCTCTGATGTCGTTTTGAATTAGGATGAGATCGTTGTTGGCAAAGCTTCACTGGATTACTCTTTGATTGTACCTTGAAGTTAGTCGACACTTTAACGCTTCCTCTCTAATCTGAGCTCTTTCTCGGACTTCTGGAAGTAAGTCGAGTTCTTCCCGTTGATTTTGGGAGTTGGCCTCTTCATCGTAGAGGATCCTTCTAGGGATCCTTCCTCTATCTCTACTGGGATCATTGCCTCCATTTCGTAAGCAAGTCGGAAGGGCGATTCTCCTATGGTGGAGTTTGGAGTTGTTCGATATGCCCATAGGACTTGGGGGAGCTCTTTAGCCGAGGCTCCATTTGCGTCCTGTAGTCTCCATTTTAACCCAGCTAGTATGACTTTGTTGGCAGCTTCTGCTTGTCCATTAGCTTGTGGGTGTTCTACAAATGTGAATTGGTGCTTTATTTTCAAGTTGGCTACCAAGTTCCTGAAACCTGTATCAGTAAATTGAGTGCCATTATCCGTGGTGATGGAGTATGGGACCCCAAACCTTGTAATAATGTTCCTATATAGGAATTTCTGACTTCTTTGGGCGGTGGCATTAGCTAGGGGTTCTGCCTCAATTCATTTTATGAAATAGTCTACCCCTACAATGAGGAACTTGACTTGTCCCGATCCTTAGGGAAAGGGTCCGAGGAGGTCCAGCCCCCACTTTGCAAATGGCCAAGGTGAGATTACACTGATGAGCTCCTCTGGTGGGGCGATGTGAAAGTTAGCATACTTTTGACATGGTGGACATGTCTTGACGAACTCTATTGCTTCTCTTAGCAAGGTTGGCCAGAAGAATCCAACTCGTAGTACCTTTTTGGAAAGAGCTCGTGCCCCCAAGTGGTTGCCACATATGCCACTGTGTACTTCTTCTAGGACTTCCCTTGTATTTGAAGGCGCTACACATTTTAGGAGGGGTGTGGAAATCCATCTCCTATATAAGATGTCACCCATTTTAGTGTAATACTGGGCTTCTTGTATCAACCTCTTTGCCTTTTTTTTATCTGCGGGGAGTGCCTCTGACTTGAGGTAATTGATTATGGAGGTCATCCACCCTTGATCCTGACCTGATATGGTTAGAACTTTTTCTTCTTCTGAGATTGACGGGCTTTGCAGCATTTCTTGTATGAGGCTTCTATTATTGCCCCCTGGTTTGGTGCTGGCTAATTTTGAGAGGGCATCAGCTCGGGTGTTTTGCTCTCAGGGTATATGTTGGATTTCATATTCTTCGAGTTGTCCGAGCTGTTCTCTGGCTTTGTCCAGGTATTTTTTCATGGTGGGATCCTTAGCTTGGTAGTTCCCTTCTATTTGAGAGGTAGCTATTTGCGAATCACTGAAGATGGTGAGTTTTTGGACTCCTACCTCCTTAGCCAGCCTCAAACCAGCCAGTAATTCCTCGTATTCAGCTTGATTGTTTGAAGCAGGGAATTCGAATTTTAGCAAGAGTTCGATTTGGGTCCCCTGATCACTTTCTATTATCACACCCGTGCCACTCCCAGTTTTGTTTGAAGAACCGTCCACGTAGAGATTCCATTTTGTGGGTTTTCCTGGGGTATCAGTGTACTCAGCGATGAAGTTGGCTAGATATTGTGATTTGATGGCAATCCAAGCTTCATACTGAAGATCGAATTCAGACAACTCGACCACCGACTTCAAGATTCTTCCAGCTAAATCTGTTTTCTGTAGGATGTCTTTTATGGGCTGATTTGTCTGAACTTTAATAGTGTGCGCTTGAAAGTACGGGCAGAGTTGTCAAGAAGTGAGTATGAGTGCGTAGGAGAATTTTTCTATCTTTTGATAGTTCGTTTCAGCCCCTTGTAACACTTTGCTGATGAAGTAGACGGGTTATTGCCCACTTTTGTCTTCTCTGACTAGCGTTGAGGCTATTGCCTGACTTTCCACTGCGAGGTATAATATGAGTGCTTCTCCCATTTGTGGTCGAGTAAGAATGGGCTTGTTCACACTCCATTGTCCATTCGAATCTCTTTCCTTTCCTTAAGGTGGCGTAAAAGGGGAGAGATCTGATGGCTGACCCAGCCAGAAACCTGGATAGGGCTGAAAGTCTTTCATTGAGCTGCTATACTTCTTTGACGCAGGTCAGACTTTTCATGTTGAGTATAGCCTGACACTTATTTGGGTTCGCCTCTATTCCTCTTTGCGTGAGCATGAAGCCCAGGAATTTGCCAGCTTCTACCGCAAAAGTGCATTTCGCGGGATTGAGTCGCATACCATGCTTTCTGATGGTGTCGAATACTTTGGTGAGGTCGGGCAACAGTGTTTCCTCTTTTTGTGTCTTTACCAGCATATCGTCCACATAGACCTCCATCAGTTTTCCAATGTGGTCCGCGAAGACTTTGTTCATCAATCTTTGTTAAGTAGCTTTTGCATTTTTGAGTCCAGATGGCATGACGATATAACAGTAATTTGCTTTTGGGGTTATGAACGAAGTCTTTTCTTGGTCGGGTGGATACATCGGGATTTGATTGTATCCTGAATAGGCGTCTATGAAGGAGAGGTACTTGTATCCCAAAGAAGCGTCCACTAGAGTATCTATACTTGGGAGTGGGTAAGGATCATTTGGGCATGCTTTATTCAGATCGATGTAGTCAGTGCACATCTGCCACTTTCCATTTGACTTTTTTACCAAGACTACGTTGGCTAGCCATAGTGGGTATTTGACCTCCCTTATGAACCCTGCCTCCAGCAAGGCTTGTACCTGTTTTTCCACAGCTTGGAATTTTTTTGGTCCGAGTTTCCTATGCTTCTGCTGTACTGGCCGAGATCCTGGATACACCGCTAGCTTGTGGCACATTAGTTTGGAATCTATGCTCGGCATGTCTGCTGTCTTCCATGCAAAGAGGTCGGTGTTATCCTTTAGGAACTGTATCAAAGATTTCTTTAAGTCTCCCTTTAAGGTTGTCCCGACATTTGTTGTTTTATCCAGGACATCGCCGATTTAGACCTCTTCAGTCTCACGTCCTCGGACTCCCGCAAGCTCGATAGTGTTGATCTCTTCTCCTTTACCTCTAAGGTTCAGAATTTCGTTGTAACAGTGTCGCACAATTTTCTGGTCTCCTTTTATCGTGGCGATCCTTTCTGGAATTGGGAACTTCATGCATAAATGTGGAGTCGAGACTACTGCGGCAAGCTGGTTTAGTGTTGTCCGACCTATCAAGGCGTTGTAAGCTGAGCTCACGTCAACTACTATGTAGTCTATGCTAAGTGTCCTTAACCGGGTTCCCTTTCCAAAGATTGTGTGTAGTGAAATATATCCAAGTGGTTGGATTGGAGTGTCTCCCAGTCTGAACAGGCTGTTCGGATATGCTCTGAGCTCTTTATCTTGTAGGCCGAGTTTGTCAAAGCAGGATTTAAACAAGATATCCGCAGAGCTTCCCTGGTCTATTAGTGTTCGATGGAGATTTTCGTTGGCCAGTATGATAGTAATGACCATGGGATCATCATGTCCCGGGATGACGCCTACTGCGTCTTCTCGGGTAAAGGTAATAGTAGGGAGGTCAGATGACCTCTCTCCTTCTCCAACATGATATACCTCTTTAAGATGTCTTTTGCGAGATGATTTAGAGATCCCTCCTCCTGCAAATCCTCCATTTATCATATGAATATGTCTCTCAGGAGTGTGAGGTGGTCGTTCAGCCCGTCCGACCTCTTCGTCCCTTCTTCTTTTTCTTGGCTCATCTGCTTTGTTGACTAAGTATCGGTCTAGTCGCCCTTCTCTCACCAATTTTTCTATGACATTCTTTAAGTCGAAGCATTCGTTAGTAAAATGTCCGTAAATTCGATGGAATTCGCAGTACTATGTCTGACTTGCCCCTCCTTTCTTGCCTTTAATTGAGTGAGGTGACAGGATCTTTTTAGTGTTGCATATTTCTCGATAAACATCCACAAAGGACACCTGAAGAAGGGTGTAACTGTGGTATTTTCTGGTTCTTTCACTGGGTTGATCTTCTTTTTTCTTGGATTCTTTATCCTTGTCTCTAGGGGGGTTGAAGAATTCCGATCTTGAAGTTCCTCCTAATCGAGAATTCTCCTCTATGTTGATATACTTCTCTGTCCATTCTTACACTTTGTTCAGGGATGTTGGACGCTTTCTTAATATGGAGTGACTAAAAGGCCCCTTTTCAGGCCATTGATGAGCCCCATAATGGCTACTTCTGTGGGCAGAGTTTGTATTTCCAGACATGTTTTGTTGAATCTTTCCATGTAGTTGCAAAGACTTTTCTGATCTCCTAGCTTGATTCCTAGTAGGCTCGGGGCATGCTTGGCTTTGTCCTTCTGGATGGAGAACCTAGCAAGGAATTTTTTGGCTAGGTTGTCAAAGCTGGTGATGGATTGAGGGGGTAAGCTATCGAACCACTTTATGGCTGTCTTTGTTAAGGTGGTCGGAAAGGCCTTGCATCGAAGGGCATCAGAAGCGTTGGTGAGGTACATTCGGCTTCTGAAATTGCTGAGATGGTGGCTTGGGTCCGATGTGTCGTCGTATAAAATCATGTTGGGAGCTTTGAAGTATTTTGGGATTTTAGTTTTCATGATTTCTTTGGTGAATGGGTCTTGATCTCTGTGGGAGTTGTCGTCGCAATTGGTCTGAACTGTTTTATCTTTGAGGTCAGCTTCGAGCTTTAGGAGTTTGTCTTCTAACTCTCGGCGTCATCTAGTTTCTCTCCGGAGGTCCCTCTCGGCTTTGCGCTGGTGTTCGGCTTCTTTTCCGAGTTGTTTGAGACGTTCCTGTTGAGCTTGTAGGGCAGCCAGAATTTCTGCGTTTGGGGGTTGTTTATCTTCCCCGTTTTGGGGTGTGTCTTTGGAGGTGGCATCCGTGTTTTTATTTCACATTCTATCCACTAAAACAGAGTTGTGATCATTGTCATCGTCGTCCACCATGGTGATGGAATGACTTCCAGGATCCCCGGTAATGGCGCCAATGTTCCAGGGGTTACCTGAAATTGTAGGTCGATCTCGGTCGAGATCTGCGGTGGTGGCCGGACTTGACGTGTCCGACTTGTTGGACTTGGTGATGCTGTTGATCCTTTGTCACCGGAGGGTGGTGGTACCTGCAAGAGACTCCGATGCTTAAGTTAGCATGGGCTTTAAGCAGGTTTTTAGTAGAATCAGAGTATGAGTTATACCTAGGTGCTCTAGTGTATTTATAGTAGTGTGGCTGACCTTCTTAGATAAGATAAGTTAGTTATCTTATCTTATCTTTTAGTGAAGTCATCTTATCTTTAAAGGGAACCGCCTTTATCTTTCTAGACTTTGGCTGCCTTTAGACTGGGCTGTGTTCCTTCGTTTGGGCCTGCTTGGGCTTCTTATGTCAATTTGTCCGAACTCTTTTAAAGAAGAGATCGGGAATCCTGACCTGAAGAGGTCGGTCGCTTTGTCTGTAATTAGTCCGGGTCGGACAGCTCGACCTAGGATATGAACACTATCTATATGTAATCTATCTACATGAAATCTTTCTACTTGGTCAAAACAAATCAATTCCCAAGAATACATGTACAAGTACAAGGGCTAAAGCAATAGCAGTCAAAGCAAACCCACAATTGAATTGAATCATTGAAAGACTTTACAAACTTGCAAGAAAAGATGATCATAGGTGGAAACATGTAATTGAGCGATCGAACCCTCATCGGATGTGTATCCGCTCTAAGCACTCAAGTGTATGGGGTTGATTCACTCAATTCTCCCCTAATCATGCTTTCCAAGATTTGTTTTTCATCTAACAATCAACAATTATTTCATGCATGCATACAAATATCATGAGGACTTCCCATAGGTTGTAATGGGGTTAGGGTTAAGGTAAGGATGCATATGGTCAAGTGAGCTTGAAAATTGAATCTTTGATTAACTTAAACTTCCCACCTAACCTATGACAACCTATACAATTCTAAACAAACCTAACTACCCATTCTTCACTTTTTCACACACTCATGCATTCTCTTTTGATCACCACACATATGCATTAACTTTTATTGAAGTTTAAACTTTGGGGCATTTTTGTCCCCTTTTATTGTACTTCTTTTTCTTTCTTTTTCTATTTCTATTTTTTTTCAAACTAAAATATATACAAGAACATCAATGCATATGGTTTATACATGATTAATACATGAGTATGTACCCAATTCCCAAGATTTTTCAACACAAATACAAAATATACTTTTATCTCTACCTAATGTTCCCAACTCTCCCAAAATCAAATGATAAACACTCTCACTAACCTAAGCTAATCAAAGATCCAAATTAAAAACATTTATTATTTTTCACTTAGGCTTGTAAGGTGCTACAATTAAGAACAAATGGGTTAAGCATAGGGTCAAAATTGGCTAACAATGGAAGATAAAAGGTAGGCTATTTAGGTAAGTGAGCTATTTGAACAATGGCCTCAATCATATAACTGCATGTATACACAAAATAATGGATATAAAGAATCAAACAAATCAAAGATTATAATCATAGAAAGAGAATAATGCACACAAGAATGAAAATAAGTGGTTATGTATGATGTAACCACATAATTAAGCTCAAGTCTCACATGCTTGTGTTCTTAGCTCAAAATCATGTTCCAGAATATGTAGCTCAAGCAAGTTCTAAAAAAAAAATTTTTTCAATCAATTGGGGTGCCTTATAGATAAAATTTCTTGAAAATTTTCATTATTTTGACTAAGCTTATTGATAAACCCATATTTAATGATATATTTTGTGCTCAATTTAAGTGATTTATTCAATCCTTCACCCACTTATTCAAGTGAAATTGCATGGTTTTACTTTCCCTTCCTTATTATGTGATATATGTGAAAAACATGTTTCCTATGCTTTAAAAATATTTATTTTAATTACCTTTTATTACCATTCGATACCGTAATTTGTGTGTTAAGTATTTTCAGATCTCCTAAGGCAGGAATAATTTAACGGATGGAAAGGAAACATACAAAAATGGAAGGAAAGCACAAAATAGAATTTTTGAAGAAACTGGCAGCGACGCGAACGCATGGACGACGCGGCCGCATGCCTAGCGCGAAAAGGCAGCGACGTAAATGCGTGACTGATGCGGATGCGTGCCTTGAGCAGAACGCAAATGACGCGTACGCGTAACCGAAGCGAACGCGTGACAAGGAAAACTCCCAGATGACACGACCGCGTGACCCACGCAGACGCGTGACAGACGCCACGTGCAGCAACTGCAGAAAATGCTCCCAGCAATTTCTGAAACCCTTTTTGGCCCAGATCCAAGTCCAGAAAGCACAGATTAGAGGTTATAAAGTGGGGGAATGCATCCATTCATTAACATGCCTTCAATTATTCACTTTTCATAGTTTAGATGTAGTTTTTAGAGAGAGAGGTTCTCTCCTCTCTCTTAGGTTTTAGGATTAGGATTCCTCTTAAAGGATTTAGGATTTCAACTCTTCATCAGGTTCAATATTCCTTTTACTTTATATTTCTCTTTTACTTTCAGATACTTTAATGCTTTTCTTTAATTACTTATGTTGCCAAATTGGCTTATGAACTCTTTATGTTTAGATTGATTTTTCTCTTATTAATGCAACTGAGGTATTTCAGATTTATGATTCTTATTTAGCTTTTTATATTCTTGGCTTTAATTGATTAACTGAAGGCTCTTGAGTTATCAAACTTATCGTGATTGTTAATTGTTATTTTTGCTAATTGAATTGAATTCCACTAACTCTAGTGTTTACTTAGGAGTTGTCTAGGACTTGGGGATCTAACTAATTAGTCCACTTGACTTTCCCTTGCTTTCGTAAAGGTTAACTAAGTGGGATTAAACTCAATTCTCATAAGGATAACTAGGATAGGACTTCCAAATTTTCATAACTTGCCAAGAGTTTTATTAGATATTAATTTATTAATTCTTGCAATTCATTTTCCTTGTTCAAACCTTTCAAAACCCAAAAACACTGTTTTCCATAACTAATAATAAGAACACCTCCCTGCAATTCCTTGAGAAGACGATCCGAGGTTTGAATACTTCGGTTTATAAATTTTATTGGGTTTGTTACTTGTGACAACCAAAACGTTTGTAAGAAAGGATGATTGCTTGGTTTAGAAACTATACTTGCAACGGGAATTTATTCTGAATTCTAAACCGTCAATCTTCAGTTCTTCACTTATCCTAAATGCGATTTTGTGATTTAGAAATTTTTAAAATTCCTTGGTTTATCCCCTTTTTCAATCAAACTAAATTTTTGTATGCAGAAAGGGTAAACCAAGCTCCAATAATCCATAATTTTCAAATCACAACCACTAACTAAAGCAACTAAATATATATACACTATCAACTACAAATAAAAATTCACTAAAGAGTATATCTAAACTATGGTGCATAATATAACAACTAAAATAAAAGTATGCAAAATACTAGTATATACAATAATCCAAGAAGTGTGGTAAAATAAAGTGCAAAATACTAGAAATAACACAAAATAAAAGATAAATGTCCGACCTCATCACCCAAAATAGTAATCCCACTGACGGCGATGACAATGACCTCCCCATACTTAGAATGATGCATCGTCCTCGATGCTACTGCTCAGGCTCGAAATGGGGGTCAACAGTCGCATCTGGCTGCTGGGTCTGAGGTTGTGGCTCCTCAGGGGGCTGTTGAGCCTCTAGGACGGCCTGTTTGTGTAAGGGTGCCTCTGTCTGAGCTGGCTCCTCCTCTAATCCACTCTGTCCAGGCGTCGCATGATACGGCGCTCACTGCGCTCCATGAAGCGGATCAGATGCTGTACTAAGAGATACGTTGGCTGGGGTGTTGGTGGTGGTGCAACGGATGCTGATGGTGCTGATGGTGTTGCTATAGCTGATGAAAAAGAAGGTCTGGCTGCTGCTGCTCTGGCTCTAGACTGACGCCGGGATGGGGGCTTCTCGTTCAACCATGGGGTACCGGCTAGCTGTGCCATCTGAGTGACCAGAGTAGGAAAGGGTAGTATGCCACGGACATGTGCTCGCCACATGAATCGCCTGATCAACCGGGGGAAGTATACCTCCTTCCCCTCCATAACACATCCGATCAGGACAAGCATGTCCACCGAAATCTCTGTGAAATGGGTGGTAGGCATGACGTAGTGGGCAAAGATCTACTGCCACGTCCTAGCCTCCCTCGAAAGATGAGTAAACAGCACCCCCTTGGATTTTTTGTTGTTAGTATCCATTACCCAGGGGGCATACGGGGTGGCAATAACATCCCTCAGAGCATCATAATCAAAGGTCATGCAATGTATCGCCACTTCTGCTTGCTCAATAGCATCTGTATCGCCGGTCTTAGGCAGACAGTGAAGAACATCCTCAATTGAAGCCTCTGTAACCAATATTTGACCGCCTCGGAGGTAAACTGACTCAAGGGTGTGTCGAAAGAAATTGCAGTAAAACTCTTACCCATGATGAGTTTATCCTACCGAGCTCCCTAATAATAAAGCCCAGGCCCATCCCCTCAATACGGGCATGAATGGATTGTCTCAGATCAGTGAGGATAGCCAGTTTCTTTTCTATGCTCAGGTTTTTCTTCCAATATGTAGGGAACCGGAGTTCACAATAAAGGTTGGGGAACCGGTGAGCATCTGTAGGCGGTAGCTACTGTTTAGCCTTGTCCTCCTCATTAAGAGGGTTCTTGGCATAGTCGTAGTAGGGAGAAGGAGTGAAGGCTTGAGATTTCTTCCTCTTCTTTGAGGTGACCTTGGCTTTTCCTCTATTGGCCATCCTGCAAAAGAGATTTACAGGATATAAACGATTAAGACACGTAGGTGAAAACAAATCAAGGAATGGCATATTCGGAAGACAAGAGGATTGAAATGCAAGAATGAAGTGAGTTAAGAGAAAAGAGTTCTTGGAATGCAAGACACAAAATTCAGAAATCCAACAAAGCCACAAACTAAGAATTTAAGCCACAACTGCACAATGCTTTGTTTATTAAGCCTATGAAACGTCATACCCAAAAGAATGATTAAAGGAGTTAAGTTGAAAACAGAAAGAAAAGTTAGTTGGTTAATTAAGTTAGAAGTTAGAAAACCAGTTCAAAAATTAGTGGTATGACAGTTGTTGGCTCAATTAGAAGAAATGCGCAAAGTATGGAAAGTAAGCATACTCACATTCATGAGGAAGATGCAGTCATTGATGATGAAATATGAAATTGCATCAAAGCATCTAATGGAAACTAGTCATCAACAATGTCATGGTCACTAAGTTTACAATAATTGGTATTGAAAGAGTGAAACATGCACTAGTGTAACCAAAACCAAGTTGAGAACCTATTCGAATCAGAAGAGGGTTACACTAGTAGGATATGCCAATTATTGCAAATGAATGAACCATATTCAAGAAAATTCAGGTTAATGTCAGACGGGCAAACTTAGAATGAGTTAAAAGGCATTTGACTTAACTTGAATAGTGAAAGCACATGACGGTTCACATAGATGAGTTAGGCAAGGCATTATTTGTCACAGAAATCCGACAAATAACTCTTTGAACTTACCATTCCAATGCATATCACGGGAGACAAGATAAGCACGGTAATGCCAACCATAGTAACCTAGGAATTGAACTTGGTGGAAATGAAGTAGAACTCAATTCAAAAAGTGTCAAGTTCAATTCTTAGGTTGCAAGTTGAAGAACAAAATAATTTTCAAAAATTCGGGCAGCATTTCGGCAGTAAATTGGATGTTCCCGGATAGCAGTTATCAGCAAAATGCATGCATATGAATCCACAAAGTGCAACAAGCATGGTAAGAGCATGGATTACATACATTCAGGCAGCATCAAACACAATCATACAATTGAATCTCAGCAAAGCAGTAGTAGGTTATAGCATGTAAAACAGAAATCACTACAGTAACCATCCATCATTCAGCAAGGCATGCAACGTTCAAAAAGTAAACAAGAACGGAGTACTTATCAGGCCTAGAATCCTCTAACCACAACCTAACTACCTAATAGCATACATTTCTATCTATCCTAACAAATAGACTTAAATAGTAATATAACAAAAATTAATAAATAGAATTAACAAAAGAAAGTAAAGATAGAACAGAAGGCAGGGTAACCTGAAAGGGAAGCAGAATTGGAAATTGAAGGGGGGTAATGGAAGAGAGCCGAAGTGGTGCCGCCCAGGGAAGGCAGCGACGCGGTGGCGGAGCAGAGGGTGGTGAGGCAGGGGCACCGAACAGAAAAAACAGAACAGGGGCAAAGGCGTGGATTCTGGGCGGAGAAGTGGTGAAGTCACGAGGAGACAGAGGGGAAAAAAAGGAAGAGAGGTGTGAGTGGTAATGGTGGTTTGAATGCTCGCCAGCGGCAATGACTGGCCGCGGTGGCGCTGACGGAGAGCAGAGGGAGGGAAGTGGTGAGAGTGGCAGTGAACTGTGAGAGTGAGAAAGAGAAGGAGAAAGAAAGAAGGAGGGAAGGGAAGAAGATGGGGCGGCGGCAGAGCGAGGTCGCCGGACAGGGGTGGTCGTTGGCGGTTGTAGAGGAAGAAGTGAGAAGGAGAAGAGACGTTGAAGAAGAGGGAAGATGAAGAAGTACGCGAATGCGCTAGGGTTCCTTACGTGGATGGGTTATAGTTTTTGAATCCACGCGTGCGCGTCCTTGACGCGTCCGTGTGGGTGGGCAAAAAAGTGATGGATGCGCAAGCGGCAGGTGCCCTTAAGTGTGGAAGTGGAGTTGTGCGCCGACGCGTACGCGTGATGTACGCGTCCGCGTGGGATGGAACTTATGCAAGAAGCGCATTGCACGCGTGGTGTACGCGCAACTCTCAGGTCCATCTATTGGGGTTGCACCAACACATCGACACGTGCGCGTACAGCGTGCACACGCGTCCCTACTCTTTTTTTTCAACACTACAAACAACTTTAAACTCTCCTATCCTTCTCTATGACTAAAAAACCAGCCAAAATGCAAAATTAACCATATTTTTGAATTTTTGAGGATTTTTCAAACATTTTGAGAAAACTTGCAATCCAAGCAAAAACTCAAATTCAAGGAACCATCCTTATCTAATGCATAAAATGTATAAACAACCTAGCAAGCAAGACAAAATATACTAAAGAGTAAAGAAGCTACCTACAATGCTGACTCAATTCATTCATTCAGTATATCTACAAGAGAATGGAAAGAGTTTACCATGGTGGGGTATCTCCCATCAAGCACTTTTAGTTTAAGTCCTTAAGTTGGACATATGGGAGGCTCATAGTCAAGGTGGCTTACGCTTGTATTCATCCTTAAACCTCCAAGAATGCTTGCTCTCCAATTGGTTGTCAGAACTTCTAACCATCTTCACCAAGCTTGGGGGAAGTTCTTCCCAATATATGAGCTCCCAAAATTGGTCTTCATGTCGCGATTCGGGATTCCATATCTTATTTTCACACCCATCTTCAAGTTGATCAAGACAATTCCATTTAGGTGGTTTAGCCTTGGAATTCTCAAAGAAGCCTCCAAACAACTTCCTAAACCCATAAAATCTAGCTCCACATCCAACCTTGCAATCAAACTTTGAACATGCAACCATAGTGAACCTAGAATGATGTTTCCAACCACTAACCATCTCTCTCCTACTCTTGAACCCACAAAGAGCCCTAACTTGACCATCATTTTCAAGCAAACCATATTCAAGTGAGAAAGTAAAGCTTAGGGATAGGAATTTTACCCACTTGAATGTTGTGTTGGATGTTGGTGGTTTAGGGAGGTGGACCTCCCCACAGTTAGCCAATGCGAGATCCATTCCCTTGTGGTCTTCCATTGCAACTTCCACCTCTTTGCAAGCTTCTTTAAGTTCAATTCCTTGCTCACCAACTTCTTCTATCTCTTTCCCATCACTCAGATCATAAATAGGAGGTTTAGTGAAGTCTACCTCAACATCAATTCCAAGCATAACGTGGAAGGACTCATCAAGCTCAAAAGGATCATATGTTGATGCGGAATCATCGTATATAGGAGGGCTTGTTGCTTGGAACACTTCTTCCAATTCTTCACTCACAATATGCCTTGGAGGTTGTATATCTTCCTCAACATTGCTTTCTAATCCAATGGAAGAAAGATCAACAAGATCATCAAGGGGATTGATCAATGTGGACAAAAAATCACTAATGATAAAATCCACTTCTTGATCAATATCCCTCAACTCTCAATCCAATTCCTTAACATCCCTTCCTAACTCCGTGAAAGAAGGCTCTTCAACTTGAGATTCCTCTATGTACTCAACATATCCTAAGTACCCAACCACTACTTCCTTTTGTTCAATAATCTCTACTTCCTCCACAT
The DNA here is from genome assembly GCF_000816755.2 of Arachis ipaensis. Classification (NCBI taxonomy): domain Eukaryota; kingdom Viridiplantae; phylum Streptophyta; class Magnoliopsida; order Fabales; family Fabaceae; genus Arachis; species Arachis ipaensis. Next base: position 85,649,140 of record NC_029788.2, on the reverse strand, counting down.
TCATCGATGGGAGTACTTGGGATGCATGAGCTTAGGTGGGAGGTTATGTGACTCACGGCTTCTACCATGATAGCTACCTTGGCTTCTATCTCCTTAAACTCCTTTTCTGTCCCCTCTTGTTGCCTGAGGATGTGAGATTCAAGATCTCTTAGTTCTTGCGTGAGGGCTTCATCTGGGGGCAGTGGTGGAAGAGAGGGTTCATTGTTTGAGGGAAAGGTATTGTAGTTGGAAGGTGGTCCATATTGGTGAGAGTCTTGAGGTGGTGTATATGGAATTTCTGGTTCTTGGGGGTATTGGTTTTGGAATGGTGGTGGCTCTAGATATGGTTCATATGGTGGTTGGTATGGTGGATATGAGTTAAGATCATATGGAGGTGAATAGTGGTACGAGGCTTGTGAGTTTAGTGGAGGGCTATATTGAGGAGGGGGATCATAGGTATGTGGTGGTTGTGGTTGACAATCACAATAGGGGTCATCACATACATTAGGTTGGGATGCATTAGGATTAGGAGTATACCCATAAGAATCCGAAGAGTAGTCATGTTGGGGTGGCGCTTGAATGGCTCAGATGGAATAAAATGCCTTTTGTTCCTTGCGCATCTCCGTGAGGAGAGTAGTCATATCCCCAAGCACTCTTATCAAACTTGGTTCGGAAGGAGGTTGTTGCAAGAAGGTTGTCCATAAGGTTGGAGCTCCTCCCTCCTTTGATTTCCAAATCCTTGATGCACATCCTCATTAAAGCTTCCATTTCCTACAACATAGTTTGAACCAAACTCATAGCCAAAGGGGTGAGAATTCATAGTGAAAGAGAAAATAAAAACAAAAGCTAACAAGAGATAAAGAAGATAAACTCCTACAACTAGCAAAAACCAACAAACAAACCAAAAATCAAGCTATTCACAATATATACAATAGCCAATAACATAGAACCATTGCAAATCCCCGGCAACGGCGCCATAAATTTGATAGACGAGAATTATTATCGGTCTAGATTTTCTTCTTATAGAAAAGAACTACTTCGTTGTAAGCATAGCTCCAAACCAACAACCAACTCTCGCATTAAATTTAATTTAGTTTTGTCACGAGTACAAATCCCAATGAAAATTAACCGAAGTATTTAAACCTCAGGTCATCTCACAAGGAATTGCAATGAAGTGGTCAATTATTGGCTATGAAGGAACAAGGAGTTTGGTTTATAAAAGGGTAAGGAATAAATGACAAGAAAATTAAATCAAGAAACTAAAGAAAGGCAAGGTAAAGAACTCTTGGCTAGTCATAGGCAATTGAGATCACCATCCTTATCTACAAATCATGTATTGACAATTATGAGGAACCGAGCTCATTAGGTCTACTCACTAAAGCTTTAAGTACGTAATATCTACTCCTAGGCTTGGAGTACGTCAAATGGCTTGATCAACATCAATCCATAGGTCCTAACCTAGCTACTAATTAACTTAGTAGTAGGCTAGAGTCAATGGTTATTAAATTGACCACTAAGGGTTTTCAAATCACCAATTCAATAAGACCCAATGACTCAAGATCAATCAATTTTCTTAGCCTAGGCCAAGAGTAAAAGAAGCTACTTAAAAAACTAGAGAAAATATTCTATCAAACACCTAGAGTGCAATAAAAGTAAACATCTCAAAATGCAAGAATTAACAAGATTCATAACCATCATGAGCAAGAAATCAACAATAGCAAGGAAGATAAACATAAAAGAGACATGGAAACATAAATTTGTATTAGAAGAAATTAAGATCCAACAATGGTTCATCAACATAAAAGAGAGCATAAAAAAAGGGAAATTAACACTACAACCAAGAGAATCAAGATGTAGGAACAAGAAATTATAAAAGAAACAAGGTGAAATCAAGCAATCAAATCTAGATCCAAGAGAAATTAACCTAATCCTAACCTAATTCTAGAGAGAAGAGGGAACTTCTCTCTCTAGAAAACTAACTAAAGGCTCATCATGACTAACTAAGTGCTCCTTCCTTTGCTCAATCTTCAATTCTGCATCAAATACCCTAAAAAACAAGTTGGATTTGGGCCTGGGCAGCTCAAAAATCGCCCCAGCGTTTTGCCTTTAAATGAGTCACGTGCGAGCATCAACGCGTACGCGTGGGTCACGCGTGCGTGTCGCTTGGCAATTGTCCTATCCACGCGTACGCATCATGTGCGCGTACGCGTCGCCATGCAACTTCACTTCCACGCGCGCGCGTCTGCTACGCGTGCGCGTGGGTTGATGTACTCCAAATCCTTGTTTCCTCATGCATTCTCCACTTTGTATGCTTTTCTCTTCATTCCTTCCATCCAATACTTGCCTTATGAACCTGAAATCACTCAACAAACATATCAAGGTATCGAATGGAGTTAAAGTGAATTAAAATCACCAATTTAAGGGCCTAAAAAGCATATTTTTACACTTAAGCATAATTTAACGGAGAATTGCAAAACCATGCTATTTCATTGAATAAATGTGAAAAAAAGTGATAAAATCTCCTAAAATAAGCATAAGATAAACCAGAAAATTGGGGTTTATCACTCTTTC
>NC_029788.2:85616917-85646540 GCF_000816755.2 Arachis ipaensis | reverse complement strand
CCCTCTTTTCCCCCTTTTCAGGATGGTCATCGTAAAGGATAAGGGAAAGGCACCAAAGAAGCCGCCCACCAAGAAGGCGCCTCAAAGATCCATCACTAAGGCACACCTGGCACTAAAGGCTAAGCCCCTCCTCAAGAAGGCGAGGAGCATCATTAAGATTGATGAACAAGAGAAGGAAAACCCTGCGAGGGATTCTACTAGGTTTCCCAACCGTTATTGTGAGCTCATGATCCCCTTTGTGATTGAAAGGAACTATCACCCTGAACCTCTTCTCGCCCCTCCGGCTCACGTTGTTCAGTTTGTGATACCCCGCATCGAGCGGCGACAGTGAGGATTTCTCATGAGAAGACCACAGGAAGCCAGCCTCTCATGGGTGGTGGAGTTTTACTCCAACTACTGCTCTTTCTCTCACATCCGTATTTGTGCGCTGGAAGCATGTCCCCGTCTCGGAGGAAGCTATTCAAGGAATACTTAAGACCGGACCATTGGCGGATGGGATAGACGCCTACCAAGAGGTCTTGAAGCAGCGTTGTGAATTTGGTTTTGATTTCAATTGGGATGCCGTTCTCTGGGTAATTGCCGAACCGGGAGCATTTTGGATCCAAGGGAGAATGAGACCCCGGCCCAACGGCATTGACGCACATTTTATCACTGTGGAGGCTCAAGCATGGGCCCAAATCTTATCTCATTATGTGCTTCCAAGCACCCATGGGTCATCTCTCATCGCGGAGCTAGCCCTATTGGTTTGGTGCATACTTACAGAGAAACCGGTCAATGTCCTTCTTCTCATCCGACAAGCCATGGGTCATGTCCATGCTAGAGGAAACCTACCCTTCCCCACTTTGGTGACTGAGTTAGTTGCTGCTGCTGGTGTCCCTCGGGAGACTAAGGATCGGAAGGCACAAATTTCAGTGGATGGCGATGTCGTCCCAACCGGAAAATATCTCAAGTCTCCGGCGGACACCGAAAACCTTGACATAGTTATCCCCGTGGGCATTCCCACCACTTCATCCGCACCACCTAGATCATCCTACCAACTCCTTGAGGAGCTCCATAAGAAGATGGACCGATATGAACGGCGGAACCAACGCCGATCTGCTTATATAAAGAAGCTTTTGAGTTGTGTGGCCCCACCTATGGAGGAACCAGAGATTTTCACTTCCAACTCGAACTTGAGTGAAGATAGCATTCATGGAAGGCATAATGGAAGCTCCAAGACCGATCGCCCCTTGCGTCTCACCAATAGCACCGAGGACGATGCAAATTCTTAAGTGTGGGGAGGTCGTTCGACCGGTCTCTGTAGGTAACACCCAAATAAACCTTGATTTTCTTTAGATAATTAGGATAGATTGCATGGTTAGGTTTTGTTTTTGAACACCTTTTGCATGATAGTTATTTCTTGTTAGGCCTACTTGGTTAGTGTAATGATTCCCTTCCCAAGAAATTATAATTTTTCAGCAACCCTACCAATTTGGAAATTTTTGTTACTAAACTTGCTTGAGGAAGGTATTTTAGAACATGGTTTTAGAGTTGAGAACACAAGCAAGTGAGACTTGAGCCAATTGCGTGGTTACATCTTATAACCACTTATTTTCCTTCTTGTGTGCATTGTTCTCCTTCTATGATTGTAATCCTTGATTTGCTTGACTCTATATGTCCATTATTGTATGTATGAATGTATGTATGTGATTGAGGTCATCGTTTCACTTAGCCACTTACCCAAATAGTCTTACCTTACAACAACCTTTGTTAGCCAAATTTGAGCATACGCTTAACCCACTTGTTCTTAATTTTAGCACATTACAAGCCTAAAGTGGAAAACCATAAATTTCCTTATTTGAATCTTTGATTAGCTTAGACTAGTGTGTGTGTGTCATTCAAGTGTGGGAAACGGGGGACATTGGTTGAGGCAAGAGCATGTTTTTGTTTTTATGGAAAATATTCGGAAGTGGGTATATACTCATGTATCTATTGAATATGTAAACCATATGCATTGGTACTTTTGTATATAAGTACGTCAAAAAGAAAAAAAAAAGAGAAAGAGAAAAACAAAAAGAAAAGAAAAATGAAGAATGAAAAGAAAAAAACATATAGAAAGGAGAAAGAAAGAAAGAAAAAGGGGACAAAATGCCCCAAAGTAAGATTCAATAACAATCAATGCATATGTGTAATGACCAAAAGGAGAATGCATGAGTATGTGGAAAAAGTGAGGAATGGGTAGTTAGGATAGTACTTAATTGTATAGGTTGTATGTAGGTTAGGTGGGATGCTTAGGTTAATCAAAGATTCAAATCCTAGTCCACTTAGCCATATATATAACCCTACCTTGACACTAGCCCCATTACAACCTAAGAAAAGACCTCATGATGCATGTATGCGTGCATAGAATAATTGTTGATTGTTAGAGAAAGAACAAATTTTGGAAAGCATGAAATAGAGGAGAATTGAGTGGTCAACCCTATACACCGAGCGAATAGAGTGTAAACACTTCCGGTGAGGGTTCGAGGCTCAATTCCTTGTTTCTGGCTCTCGCGAGCGTTCTTCATGCAAGCTATGCGCACTTCACTTTGATGATTGGAATTGGTAGAGTTTATATATTGTTTATCATTTTGTCCTACGTGCTTATATATATTCTTGGAAGATTGATTTGCTTTTGACCAAGTAGATAGTAGCATTCATTCTAGTTGCATTCTTATAAGTAGCTTGCACCTCATAAATCACACTCTCTTGTGATTCTTTTATCTTTGGCTTTCTTTTAAGCATGAAGACATGCTTAGTCTAAGTGTAAGGAGGTTAATAAACCCCATTTTTAGGGTTTATCTTGTTTGGATTTTGAGAATTTTATCAATATTCTTTCACACTTATTCATAGAAAACGCGTGGTTTTGTGTTTCCTTTCCAATTTTGCTTCATGGATGAAAACATGCCTCTTTCACACTAAATATGCCATATTTGAATCCTCTCCTATTACCATTCAATACCATGATCTGTGCGTTAAGTGATTTCAGAGTTTTTAGGGCAAGGATGGCCTAGAAGAGAGGAAGGAAGCATGCATGAATGGAAGGAGCATGGAAATTGGAGCTTTGGAGTTTAAGCAGCGACGCGTACGCGTGGATGCGCGCTACCAGGATTGGCGGGAAGAAGCCAAGATAGAAGCTGGCGCATTCGCATGGCTGGGCCAGAACCTCATGGACGCGCACGTGTGCTTTGCGCATGCGCGTGGATTGTAAAAGCCCAGGGACACGCAGGCGTGCTGTACGCGAACGCGTAGGTGCTAGCACGTGATTTTTTTAGTGAAAACGTGCTGAGCGATTTCACAGGAGCTGTGGGGCCCAATTGGAACTAATTCTGGTGCCAAAACCCATAAGAAGACCAAGGGATGAAGGGACTCTAATTGATTCACTCATTTTTAGATATTTTCTAGTTAGTTTTGGAAGTTACATTTTGTAGAGAGAGAAACTCTAGCTTTTCTCTAGGGTTTTTCTTCTCAATTTGGAATTCTCTTGGATCCATTGGTGAGATCTATTGTCAGTTCACTTCTACATTGTTTCAAGTTGTAGATCTAAATTCTCCTACTCTCAATTTAGTTCTTGTTGTTCAAGTTACTTGTGGATCTTAGCTTTTGGGTGTTGTTACTTCTATTTTCACTAATGCATTGAGGTAATTCATGTTCCTACTTGTCAATTGTTTGATTGTTATTAATCTCTTATAGTAGATATCTTTAATTGCAAGTTTATTCTCAATTTTACAATGTCTCTCATCCTTGCTCTCCAAGTGTTTAAGAAAATGTCAACTTTAGCTATGGAGTAGACTTTTCATTCTTGGCTTGGGGGTTAAGGTATTGGAGACACTTGAATCATCAGTGTCTTTTGTTGATTATCAATTGGAGATTGCTAATTGATTTACATGTCACTAAAGCTAGACTTCCCTAGGGTTAGACTAGGACTTGTGAATCCAAATTTATTACTCTCACTTGACTTTCCTTCACACTAGAGGTTAACTAAGTGAAGCAATAACTAATTGTGGTCACAATTGATGGAGATTATGATGATAGGAAGTCCAACTCTTACCCTAGCCAAGGCTTTTATATAGCTTGATTTTCATTCACACTATTAGCGTGTTCCTTTCTTGCATTAAACTCCAAAACACCAATACAACTTCTAACCAATAATGTGCATATTGGAGAACTCCTACGGAGAACGATTCGGGACTAATACTCTCGGTTATTGAATTTAGATTATGGTGACACAATTTCTTTGTTTGATGTGGAATTCTGTGTCGGTTTAGACTATAATCACGATTGGATTTTATTGATAAATTCTACACCGGCATAAAATCACTCATCAACTATATGTATTATCTATATGGGCACCTTTACCATACTGAGAATTTCCGGTTCTCATTCCATACATATTTTGTTATTTTTCAGATGCAGGACATGAGGCACCTCACTAAGCGTGCTAGAAACTCTCTGGAAGTGAAGATCAACATTTTATGGAATTTTTATTGTATTTCTAGTTTATAAATATGTACATATGTTATGTACTTTGTATAAATTTGTATTTTGACCCTCCTAGATGTTCACTTGGAGAAACAAGATTTATATTATGTCTTTGAGTAAGATTTTAGGTTGCATACACTGGGTGGCCTTTGCTTCATAGGTCAAGTCTGGAGCTTCCAATATGTATCCTTTTGGAACTCTATATTCATGGTATATTATCCTTTCCATGCGCTATTATCTATCCCATCTATGCTTTAACGTTTCGAGTGTGATGCGACTTTCGAGTTCTGTTTGTTCAATGATACAAAGAGAATTCTTGCATAGTTTGGAATTAATCAACAATGAATTCTCTTTATCAAATGTTTTAAATTCAAATTATAATAACCGAGATCAAGAGTAATTCAACCTCGGCTCGTTCTTCCCTAGGATGCAATTGGAATGTTACGCTTTCGGTTGTAGAGAGGACAAAAAGGGGTTTTGTAATTAAAGAACAAAATATTAAAAGAACTAAAAAATAAAAGAACTAAGTAATTATCAAAATTGGGGATCAATACAAGTAAAGAGAAGATGAGATCAAAACTAGTAAAAATGCTATAAATGCAATAAAGAGCCTTGACTTGGGAATAAGAGGATCCAAGGAATCCTATCATCATCATAACCACAACGATGGTAATTATGATGCATCGATCTTGCCTAGTTAACCCCAAACATCGAGGAGTAAATCAAGCAAGCATAATTGACCTTAATTCATAGGTCCTAACCAACTTACAAAACTAGTTGATAAAAGGCTAGCATCAATGGAAACAAGAGTCAACTAACTACCCAATAATTACCACTAAATGTTGGACATTATGACTCTAGTATCCTAGGAACTCAAACCACAAGCCATGGTAGGAAAATCTACTCAAAATCTAGAGTTGGCATTTTTACAAACACCTTGTGTGCATAAAAGTAAAACCTGGAAAATTTCAAAGTAAAATGAAAAACTATAACCAACTACCAACAAAACCAAATATGACAAGCAATCAAGCAGAAAAGAAGCATGAAACATAAAATTCATTGATCAAACTTCAAGAAACACAAAATTGCAATATAAACAAAGTAACTTGAACCATAGGAAAATGAAAATAAAGACAATGTAATTAAAGAGGAAATTGAGAGTACTTACAATTAAAGAAGCAAAATCCAAAATTAAAGCTTGCTATAAAATGCTACACTGGAAATGAAAATGAAACCCTAAGAGAGCAATGCTACACTACTCCTACTCCTACTCCTAATTACTCTCTAAAACTATCTAAGTGAGCTCTCTACTCTAATGTAAGATAATGTGTTGATATGTGTGGATATCCCCTTCATATAGCACTTCAATTCAACCTTCAAGCCTTCCAAAATGTGCCAAAAGCCTCCAAAATTCACGCAGCATATATTTCATTAATAAAATCACATGCAGAGTCCTGTGCATATGCACAGATGTGTGCGTACACACACTTGGCTGAAAGTTCTCCTGTGCATACGCACAGGTACTTGTGCGCACGCACGCTTACTTGTGCGCACGCACAGTTCACTGTGTGTGCTTTTCCTTGCTTTCTTCATGTTTTCCTCCCTTGTACATGCTTTCTTCCACTTTTGGCTATTCATTCTTGCCTCTAAGGCCTAAAATCATTCAACGAACATGTCATGGCATCAAATGGAATAAAAGTGCAATTAAATTGCTCATTTCAAGCACAAAATTGGGGACAAAACACAAAAGTATGCTATTTTGGTGCTTAAGTGTGAGTTCATTTGCTAGAATCCATCCTAATTGAGTTAAAATATATCATCGAATATGGACTCTTCAATTCCCCCACACTTAAACAATAGCATGTCCTCATGCTAAATCAACAAGGAGAACGATTAAAAGGGGGTAGTCAACTTAGTAAATGCAATTACCTATATGCATGTAAGTATTTATATACTATTCATACCTATATATCTATCTATAGTTTCCTATGAAGTTGGTGAAAGCAAACAATTAAATTCCCAAGCAAGTATAGACAAATAGGGCTAAACAAAGAAATAATCCATTGCAACCAAAATCTAAAGAATTGATTCAACTCATCAAAATGAAGCAACTTGCCAGAATACATGATAAGAGGCATGGAAACATAGAGTTGAGTAATTGAACCTCACTAGGTGTGTATACATTATAATCACTCGGTGTCTAAGGGTTTAATCACTCAATTCTCCTCCTAATTATGCTTTCAAGGATTTGCTTTTCATATAACAATCAACAAACAAGTGATGTATGAATGCAATTATCACGAAGACTTCATATGGTTGTAATGGGGTTAAGGTAAAGGTGGGATAGATATGGCCAAGTGGACTAAAATGATTGAAATCCTTGATTAGTTTAAGTATCCAACTCAACCTATATCAACCAAATAAAAAAAAATGCAATCCTAACCTTCCATCATCTCTTTTTCACAACCACTCATGTATGATTTATCATTCACATCACATATGCATTTCTTATTCATTTCTCTTCACTTAAAGGTAACTTGCATCCCCTTTTCATGATGCCTTTTTTTTAAAGTAAAATGCATATGGTTTTAGTAGCTCATACATGATTGTTCCCATTTTCCAAGATTTTCATGAATACCCAAAAATGCACAATTTCATATACTACCAATGTTTCCCAAAATTTCCCCACACTTAAATGAAACACACTCCTTCAACATAAGCTAATCAAGGATACAATCCATGGTAAATCATGGATTTTTGCTTAAGATTATGATACGCTAATATCAATAACAATGGGGTAGATAAAGCTCAAAAGGGGTTAACAATGGTAGATGCAAAGGGTAGCCTATATGGGTAAAGTAAGCTTTTAACCAAAGATGGCCTCAATCATGCTCAATGAAATTCAAAACATCAACCATTGGATATAAAGAACTAAGCAAAACTAAGATTACAATCATAGAAGAGATATAGCACTCAATGAACAAAATTAGTAGTTAAAATGTGTAACCACTCATTATAGCCCAAAAATTCATAAGGTATTTGTCCTTTAGTCTTCTATGTTCCAAAATAATCATTCAAGCAAGCTTGAAAACAGTTTTCAAATCAATTCAATAGAATGTCCTATAACAAATTTCTTGGAAATCCTTGTTGTTTTTCACCAAAATTATTTCCTACATGCATGCATGTTGTGCTGGATGCAAATTTTTCGAAATTTCCTAGTTCTTTTCCTAATTTTCAACAAGCAAAAAGTAACATGAACAATTTAGGATAAAAAATGAACTAGGCATGTGCTATTCACATCATCCAATCACAATCCATATCTATACTATATACCAAGCAAAACATGCTCAAAACATATATATATATATATATATATATATATATATATATACACAAATAAAACAAATGATCAAAATACTAGTATGTAGCATAAGGCAAAGTATCTAAATATCCACAAAATGCATAACAAAGACTCAAAATAAACTAAATAAGAGTGTTTAGGGGAGAATGTTTACACCCAAAATATCGTAGATCCTCCCCTACACTTAAATTGTGCACGGTCCTCTGTGCTCAAAAGAATCAAACAGGGAGGGGGTCAACACTGAGTAGCTCCACCGTAAGATGGTGGTGGGTGGTGGTGACGCTGATAAATAATGATGGCTCGGGATGTCTCTGTGGTGGTCTCAGCTGCTAGCTCCTCAACTGCCTGGTCAGCTGGCTCTGTTGCCATCTCTATTATCTGCTTGGCTCCAGCTGCCGGTTCCTCAACTTGCTGAACTATTGCCTCCTCGGCTGTGGGCTTCGCTGGTCTCTGCTCAGGGGGCTCAACTGCCTGGCCAGCTTCAGCTGCTGGCTCCTCCGGTGCCGGCTCCTCTGTCTCGGCCTTAGGCTCTGGTGTATCTGGAGGAGGTGACCTAGGGTCTCTACCCTCGAAATTCACCACTATCCACTGGAAGCGGCAAGCATTGTAGCACTCGAAATGGTAGAGGAGCTGAATGATTTCACGACCCAGCTCATAAGGTGTCTGTAGTCGGGGTGTGGGTGCGGGAGCTGTAGGAGGTGCTGAGGTTTCTACTGCTGATGGTGGCTCAGTGGTCTTCCTCTTCTTCTGTGGCAGTCCCTCACAGTCACCGTATGGAGGGAATGGTTGCTTGCTGATGAAGACAGACGTCCGGTCTGTCAGGCGTCTTTCCACTCCAGATAAAGCGGGTAATCTGGTGATCATCAATGGGAAGGGAATGTTGTATTTCTGCTGTTGGTTTACCTTCCACATCGAATATCTGATAAGGGGAAGAACAGAGATCCTCTTCCCTTCCAGAATAGACCAAAGCAAGACCGCCACACGGACTTTAATGTGCGTGGCATGCGTGCTTGGTAGAATGTAGTCGGTAATGATTTGCTGCCAGATCCTTGCCTCAAGATTTAGGTCAGTGCGCGTAATGCTCAATGGAACTGAATTCTCCCCTCTGTTGTACTCCCATCTGGCCTCAGGCAGGTCAATCTTTTTCAGAACTACATCCAAAGAAAGCTTGCCCGTGGTCAATTCCTTCACTATCTGAGGATAAGCACCCCGAGCCGGAGGAATATGCGGCATATCTAAGAGGGCCTCTAAAGCAGTATCAGAGGTGTCCAGTGTGAAACCCCTCAGGAAAATAGTTGGGGCATGCCTCTTTTGGAGATTTTCGTAGAATTCCCTGACCTGGTGTTTATTGACTTCCACCGGATCGAATTCTATGAATTTCCAATGGTAAAAGTTTAATCTATTAAGAATATGATCCGCATATTTCTCGGATAAGTTCAGCTTTCTCTTGTAGTGAAAGGCTCGCTTTTCTAGTTTTTTGTATTGTTCTTAGGCTTCAGCATTAATGAACGTGTCCGGTTGGGTACTCGGAGGCATAGGAGGAGGATAAGCCAAAGGATTGGCTTTTTCCTTTGCTTTGTGAGCTATCCTGAAAAGGACAAAAATTGAATACAACTCAGGAGAAACAAATAAAAATCACAGAAAGAAGAAGGAAACAGTTAAACAATTCAAATAAGAGCCAATAAGGTAAACAACACTCAATTAAGGGAAAACATGTATAAAACAATCAATTGCTCAAAAAGAAGTGTATTTTCCCAAAATCAAGCGACCTAAGTAACATAAAAGAGAATGAACAACAATTAAAGTATATATATGACTTAGGTGTAACAATGCAAGTGAATGGACTTGAAAGAAATTGAGTGTTGCAATTGTGACTTGGAAATTGGAAGAGTTTGCAAAATTTGGCACAAAAGGCAATAATCAAAGCCATAGTGAAAGCATGCGCATATTCATGTTGAGAAGATAAGAAATGATCACATATACATAACTTCCTGTCCAAAGCAATACTTGGTTGAAGAACAGATTGCATTGCTCAAAAACATAAAGGAACAAGTGGCTATGTATATGGTCATTGATGTTAAAGACACATGAATAGGCATTTAATCAATTCATCAAAAAAACAATGTATGTGCTGTTGTAAATGGCACCAAACAGATTTCAAAATTTATGAGTTTAAGGTTGGTTTGGTGTTTAAGCAAAAGGAATGAGCAACCAGTACATAATGCAGCAAATTAGCATGCTATGGGAAAATATGCACTTGCAAATGCATCAAACAAAATGGTTTCAGCTTAATATTCTAACACAACTACAAATTTGAAGTCTAGTTTAATGTTTTAGGAAAGTTTCACAGGGTGCATGATCATAATTAAAACTCAGGTAGCATCCAAATCAATAGAAATTTGCACAAGTATGAAATAAAATGCCAAATGAAAGCATAATTCAAGGCCTATGCTGATCAGACATAGAAATTGAATCAAAAAATTCCATTCAGGCATTTAATCATGCATGTTATGTGCATACATGAAAAGCAGCATTCTCAGTTCAATCAAAGCAACATTCAAAATTTAGAGAAATCCAGAAAAATTCAAACAATCAACCAATCAACTACATTCAGTCCAGAAAACACAAAGGTCAACTAACCTAATGCCTCCTAGTTACTAAAATAAAAACTAAAAGCAGTGAAAGAAAGGAAATGATACAGAAATAGTAGAAACACAGGTTACAGAGAAGGAAATGGAACCTGTAATGCAGAAGGAAAGAGAAGAAGAAATAGACGGAGAAGGAGGGTTACAGCGGAACAAAGGTCTGGCGCTGCTGGTGGCTATCTGCCAGAACTGGAGGACGCGGCTAGGGCTCGCACGGAAGAACAGGGTGCAGCACGGTACAGAGGAGAGAAAACGGGGAAATGTAGAAGAATGGAAGAGGGAGAGAAAGGGGGCGATGGTGGTGTTGTCGCCGGTGGTGTTGCAGTCAGACGGAGGTGATGGTTGGTGGTGTCTCAGAGAAGAAGAGAAAAAGGTTAGGGGGTTTAAGAGAAGCGGAAAAGAAGAAAGGGTTAGTGACTGGGGAAACTGTAGCACGAGTCCCCTTTATGAATTAACGTTTGAAAAGTGACCTGTGCGAACGCACAAGGTTGTGTGCGGACGCACACAAGGAAGAAGGAAGGGTATGGGTGCACACAGCTGTGTGCGGCCGCTGCGGACAGAAGATGTATCGCATCCTGTGCAGACGCACGAGGTTATGTGCGGATGCACAGAAGGAAAGAAGGGGTTGCGTTCACACACACAAGGGATGCGTGTGCTGCGACCAGAGGGGTTGCCAAGGTCTGTGCGGGCGCTCAGTGCTATGTGCACGCACAGGCAGTTCTTTCTCTCTCTCTCTCTCTTTCTTTTTTTTTTGAAGAACAGGGTGAAGTGTGCGTTTGCATGCAGGGTGTGCGTACGCAAGGGGAAAGAGAAGGGATGTATACTGACGCACAAGCGGTGCGCGTGTTGTGAACAGAGGGAGTGTTTAGGGGTGTGTGTGCTGATGCGTGAGCATCTTTCCTATCTTTTCCTAGTGAATTTACATATAAATTGTTAAGTTTAATCAAGAATTAATTATCTTTTAGCCACTATAGATGCTACTTTGAGTCTTGTGCAATTCTGTTTATTTTAAGTAGCATTCGGCTGTTTTTGATGGAGTTTCTACAGCACAAGAATTAAAGGAGATGACAGCGAGGAGCGACGCGTGCGCATACTTGACACGTGCACATAATTTGGAGTTTTCGATGGTGACATGTGTGCGTACCTGACCCCTACGCGTGAAAAGCGAAGTTACACAGCGACGCGTGCGCGTACCTGACGCGTACGCATGACACGCAAATTAGACCATCGACACGTACGCGTGACATGCGCCACGTGAAAAAAATGCTGGGGGCAATTTTTGGGCTATTTTTGACCCAATTTTCAGCCCAGAAGACACAGATTAGAAGCTGCAGAATGGACGAAACAAGTGGTCCCCATCCATCAATTGAATACTTGCTGATTATTTGATTAATTCTGATTTAAACTTGATTTTATTTTAAAATAGGAAAAGAATATTATTTTAGTTTTAGAAATTAGATTTTAAATTTATTAGGATTAGATATAAAAGAAACTTCCCTGAGGGGGATCCCAACATTAGTTAACTTTTCATTCCACCTTAGCCCAATTTACAATCCTAGTTTTCTTCTCTGAATCATGAGCAACTAAACCTCCATTGTTAAGGTTAGGAGCTTGATAAATCCCAATTTTGTGGTTTATCTTGTGCTTATTTTAGGGGATTTTATCACTTTTTTCCCACATTTATTCAATGAAATAGCATGGTTTTGTAATTCTCCCTTAATTTGTGCTTAAGTGTGAAAACATGCTTTTTAGGCCTTAAAATAGCTAAATTCAATTCACATTAATTCCATTCGATGCCTTGATATGTTTGTTGAGTGATTTCAGGTTCATAAGGCAAGTATTGGATGGAAGAAGTGAGGAGAAAAGCATGCAAAGTGGGAGAACTCATGAAGAAATGAAGGAACCGCAAAGCTGTCAAGCCTGACCTCTTTGCACTCAATCGACCATAACTTGAGCTACAGAGGTCCAAATGAGGCGGTTCCAGTTGCGTTGGAAAGCTAATATCCGGGGATTCAAAATGATATAAAATTTTCTATAGTTGCTTCGCGTTTAGGGATGCATATGCGCCGATATTTCACATGGTTCATTAAAGAGCAACTCGTGGCCAGCGATTTCTAAAGCATTTTGGGCCAAATCCAACTCATTTCTGATGCTATTTCAAGCAGAATTCAAGCATGGGCAAAGGGGGGAGCAATTTTTGGTAACTTAGCATCATGTAGGTTAGTTTCTAGAGAAAGAAGCTCCCTCTTCTCTCTAAAATTAGGGTTCTTAGGATATTTTCATCTTAGATCTAGGTCTAATTTCATGATTTTATCTCATTTTCTTTGTGAATTCTTGCTTTTACACTTTCATTCTCTTAGTTTGTAGTGTTAATTTTACTTTTATGCCTCTTTTATGTTAATGAACTCTTGTTGGATTTGAATCTCTTTTAATGCAATTTAATGTTTGATGTTCTTTTATTGTTGAATTGAATTGTGATTTTACTTTCCTTGCAATTGGTAGTTGGTAGATTTTACTATTTCTTGCACATTTACCATGCTTTCCTTTTGTACCCACCAAGTGTTTGACAAAATGCTTGGTTGGGCTTTAGAGTAGATTTTGAGCATTCTTGGCTTGGGAAGAGTGATTGGGCAATCTTGAGTCATTAATACCCAATTTAGATTGGTGATCTAGAGTTGTTAGTTAATATTATTTCCATTGACTCTAATCTCTTGCTAATTCAATTAGTGAGTTGATTAGGACATGTGGATTGAGATTAGCTAGTCTTGTTTGACTTTCTCTCATGGAAGATAACTCATACCTTCTTCCATCATTGGAGATGACGTAATAAGATAAATTCTTGTTAATTATTATTATTAGTGACTAGGATGGAAAGCCTATGATCTCAATCCTTGCCATGAATGTCTCTCTTTAATAATTGT
This sequence comes from Arachis ipaensis, assembly GCF_000816755.2. Classification (NCBI taxonomy): domain Eukaryota; kingdom Viridiplantae; phylum Streptophyta; class Magnoliopsida; order Fabales; family Fabaceae; genus Arachis; species Arachis ipaensis. The sequence continues at coordinate 85,633,113 of NC_029788.2, read as the reverse complement.
TTCTCTTTATTACTTGTCTTCTTTAATTGCTTGTTTGATTTACTTTTCTTGCCATTTACTTTTCTTGTCCTATTATAAAATCAAAACCCCCTTGTCCTTCATAGCCAATAATTGACCATTTCATTGCAATTCCTTGTGAGACGACCCGGAGTCTAAATACTTCGGTTATTTCTTATTGGGGTTTGTACTTGTGACAACCAATATTTTTGATTGGTGGATTGTTTGTTGGTGTAGAACTATACTTGCAACGAGAATTATTTTGTGTGAAATTCAATACCATCAAAGAATTCACTCATTAGAGCTCTGTCTATTTGTATGGATTGATTCTATTGCTTTTTCTATTTTAATTCATGTATTGATTCACAATTCAAGAATTGTTTTCGTTCTTTATCTTATGAATTTGGGTGGAACGGAAGTATGACCCTCTTTCTAATTGAGTTCTTGTATACCTTGGAAAAGCTCTTTACTTGAACAACAGCTTGAAAATAATTTCTCCTAAATTCTAATTATCTGGACTTAACGGGATATGTGACATATAATCCTTTTATATTTGGGTAATTAGAGTTTTTGTGGCATAATAACTAGAATTAAACTTCACCCTCTAATTGAAATTAATTGACCAAGGAATTGGCAGTTGATGAGGATTAGAGGAGACTAGAAAGCTCTAAGGAATTAGGGTCTAGTCACATATAGTTTGCCATGAATTAAATCTTACATGATTAAAATAGTTAGTAAGAAAAGTTAATTTGGAAAAGTAGATAACTCTGAAACCTTAACTGCTTTCTCCATATTTTATTCCCAACTTATTTACTTGCCTATCTTTGAACTTTGAATTTACTGTTTAATGTTTTTGGACTCTCAACACTATTTTCTACTTGTCTGACTAAGCCAATCACTCAATTATTGTTGCTTGATCCATCAATCCTCGTGGGATCGACCCTCACTCACCTGAGGTATTACTTGGTACGACCCGGTGCACTTGCCGGTTAGTTTGTGGTTATAATTTCCGCACCACGTGCGCACATTGCTATGCGTACACACAGGGACGGAAAAACAGGCGTACAGTGCGTGCACACAAGGCTGTGCAGACGCATAGGACTCAGTTCCTGCAACAAAAATTTTGCCTCTACGGCATCAGACTTGATATCCAAAACAAGTTTTCAAGTCCCAAAACATCATAAAACTCCCAAAAACACATTATTTCACTAAAATTACCCAACAAACTTTAAAATAAAACTAACGAACCAAGCAAAATAACCAATTTATTCATGAAACAAAAGCTAAAAGAGAGAAGGTTAGAAGGATATTACCATGGTGGGGTGTCTCCCACCTAGCACTTTGGTTTAAAGTCTTTAAGTTGGACTTAGTGAGGAGATCCTTGTTAGGGCGGCTTATGTTTCCACTCCTCTTTGAATCTCCAACCAAGTTTGCTATTGATTTGACCTCCTTTGTCCCAAATGAATTGTATCAAACTATTAAGAGACTTCAAGCTAGCAACTAAGATCCATAACCATTGATTCTTGAAATTAATACTCGGATCCCATACTTGAGTTCCTCTATCACCATTGACATACTTGTGCATTCCCCAGAATTCACTAAACTGACTCTTGCACCAAAATTGAGCTCCAAATGTTAAGTTGGCTCCTTTGATGAACTTTTTATTTCTTTGACACTTAACATTCATCTCTCTACCATCCACTACTCCAAGAAGGGTTTGAAGTTGACAATCCATCTCCAAGACGGCGTATTAATGTGGGCCTAGAAAGCTTGTTGAAGAAGTCTTCACCCGCTCAATTCATTCTTGCACAACTATCTTTACCTCTTGGTGAATAAAATCTTCCTCGAGCTCCTTTGAATATTCCTCATCATCACTCAAGTAAAAAATTGGAGGTTGTGTGAAGTCCACATCAACATCTCCTTCCAAATCCAACAAGGGAGGCTCACGAAGGTCATTGGCAGGGTTGACCAAGTTGGACAAAAAATCTTGAATGATGGAATCCTCTTGATCACTTCCTACCAACTCTTCATTTATCTCCTCTTGTGCTTCATGTTGTGACTTGATATCTTTTACTTGATTTTGCAATTCTTCGCTCACTCCACACTTTTCACTTGGTTCTACACATTCATCCATTAGAACTTCTTGGTCATGGCATGAACGCAATGAGGCTAACCAGTCAAGAGTTTCTGCTACTGTAGACATGACTTGTTCTTGCTTCTTCTGGAACTCTTGTTGTTCTTGAATGAGCTTAAAAGGTGCTTCTTGCATGGCTTGATCCATATGTGAAGATGTAAATTGAGGTGATGAAGGTTGAGAATCAAATTCATGAGGGTAAGGGTTTTGGTTTTCTATGTAGTGAGGTGATGGTGTATAGAATTGGTGACTAGAAAGGTAAGTGCTTTGGTTCCATTGGGGTGCATTGTGGTGATGGTGTGAAAAAGTCTGATGCCAGGGCATTTTGGCCAGTTTCACTGACCTTTTCTTTATGGTTTTAGGGTAGTTTCATACACTTTCTTAGGAAATAAGCAAGTTTTGGGTAGAATTTCACTTACATCTTGATTCAAGCTAATATTGTGATTTTTATATGAATTCATGAGAATTATGCATGAATTGAATGACAAATTGGATGATGCATGTCTCATAACTTGGACTAGAACTTTGATGCACTTTATTGCTTGACTTCAGGACAAAGGAAGCAAGGAAGAACCATGTTAGCAGCCACGTTAGTCTAACTAACGTGACCTCTAACGTGGAAGGGGAGCTAGCTTGCAACGTTAATGAGAAAGGCCCATATCCAAGACTTGAAGAGCCAACTAGAAGATCAGAAGAATAGTATAAATAGGGAGAACTTTGAACTAGAAAGAAAGGAGCTTTTGGCATTATTAGAATTACTCTCTATATTTTACTTTCTCTGCAACTTTTAGTTTAATTCTCAGAATGTACTCTCCATCTTTGCTTTTCATTCCTAGAGCTATGAACAACTAAACTCCTTTCATTGGGTTAGGGAGCTCTGTTGTAATTTGATGGATCAATAATAGTTTTCATTATCCTTCTTCTCTCTTTTCTCTTGATTTTACTAGAAAGCTTTCAATCTTCATCCAATTGAGTAGTTATCTTGGAAAAGAAGCTATTCATACTTGGATCTCTTCTGAACCTTGGAAAAGGAATGAAGAGATCATGCTAGAATTGCTTTCTCATGTTGGACCAAATTGGGGTTTGGGCGGATATGGTGACATATAATTCTCCCAATACTTTGATTTGGAAATACATGTGGTATAATCAGTGACCACACTTCATCTCTTCTCATGAGCAATTAGACCAAGAAATTGGCTATTGATCTTATTTGAGAGATTGAATTACCAAGGAATTGGAATTCAATCACTTAAGATTGCCAAGGAGATCAATGAATGCATTGATTGAGGAAGAGATGAAGATGAACTTGATCCGGAGAATGCAACATCTTCTAAGCCCAATGAACTCCCCATTTCTGATCTTACCCGTTCTCTTTACTTTCTGCTGTTTACTTTCATGCTAAACTCCCCTTCCTCATTTAAGATTCTGCAATTTACCTTCCGTCATTTATTTTCTGCAATTTACTTTCCCGCCATTTAATTTCCTGGAATTCTCCACCTAATTTCTGCTTAGCTCAACCAGAACATTCTTCCAATTAAAGTTACTTGACCAATCAATCCCTGTGGGATTTGACCTCACTCTATTGTGAATTTTTACTTGACGACAATTTGGTATACTTGCCGAGGGAGATTTGTTAAAGGACAAGTTTCCGTGCATCAAAGTCATAAAGAAAGTATAAACAAAAACTTACTAACAAACGCAAACAAACAACCAAAAGGTGCTATTTACACTGTTAACATATTTATAACAACCAAAAGATATAACACCGATTGCATCCCCGACAACGGTGCCAAATTTGATACAAAGAGAATTCTTGCATGGTTTGGAATTAATCAAAACAAGAATCAATTCGTTGGTACCATAGTCCAAACCAACAATGAATTCTCTTTATCAAATGTTTTAAATTCAAATTATAATAACCGAGATTAAGAGTAATTCAACTTCTGGTTGTTCTTCCCTAGGATGCAATTGGAATGTTACGCTTTCGGTTGTAGAGAGGACAAAAAGGAGTTTTGTAATCAAAGAACAAAAGATTAAGAGAACCAAGAAATAAAAGAACTAAGTAATGATCAAAATTGGGGAACAATGCAAGTAAAGAGAAGATGAGATCAATGCAAGTAAAGAGAAGAACTAGTAAAAATGCTATAAATGCAATAAAGAGCCTTGACTTGGGAATAAGAGGATCCAAGGAATCCTATCATTATCATAACCACAACGATGGTAATTATAATGAGTCGATCTCACCTAGTTAACCCCAAATATTGAGTAAATCAAGCAAGCATAATTGACCTTAATTCATAAGTCCTAACTAACTTATAAAACTAGTTGATAAAAGGCTAGCATCAACGGAAACAAGAGTCAACTAACTACCCAAGAATTACCACTAAACGTTGGACATTATGACTCTAGTATCCTAGAAACTCAAACCACAAGCCATGGTGGAAAAATCTACTCAAAATTTAGAGTTGGCATTTTCACAAATACCTTGTGTGCATAAAAGTAAAACCTGGAAAATTTCAAAGTAAAATGGAAAACTATAACCAACTATCAACAAACCAAATATAGACAAGCAATCAAGCAGAAAAGAAGCATGAAACATAAAATTCATTGATCAAAACTCCAAGAAACACAAAATTGCAATTATGAACAAAGTAACTTGAACCATAGGAAAATAAAAATAAAGACAATGTAATTAAAGAGGAAACTGAGAGTACTTACAATTAAAGAAGCAAAATACAAAATTAAAGCTTGCGATAAAATACTACAATGGAAACGAAAATGAAACCCTAAGAGAGCAATGCTATACTACTCCTACTCCTACTCTTAATTACTCTCTAAAACTATCTAAGTGAGCTCTCTACTCTAATGTAAGCTAATGTGTTGATATGTGTGGATATCCTCTTCATATAGCACTTTAATTCAGCCTTCAAGCCTTCCAAAATGGGCCAAAAGCCTCCAAAATTCGTGCAGCACATGTTTCATTAATGAAATCACATGCAGGGTCCTGTTCATACGCATAGACGTGTACGTACGCACACTTGGCTGAAAGTTCTCCTGTGCATACGCACAGGTTCTTGTGCGCACGCACACATGGAAATTCTTTCTAGTGCGCACGCACGCATACTTGTGCGCACGCACGCTTACATGAAAGTTTTCTTCATGTTTTCCTCCCTTGTACATGCTTTCTTCCACTTTTGGCTATCGATTCTTGCCTCTAAGGCCTGAAATCACTCAACGAACATGTCATGGCATCAAATGGAATAAAAGTGGAATTAAATTGCTCATTTCAAGCACAAAATTGCATGTTTTCACATTTAGGAGGACAAAACGCAAAAGTATGCTATTTTAGCGCATAAGTGTGAGTTCATGTGCTAGAATCCATCCTAATTGAGTCAAAATATATCATCGAATATGGACTCATCATTCAACTTTTCCTTCAAGGATCCTAGTTAAAACTATTCTTCATATATACATAAGTACCTATTTTGTCTTTTAGATGCCGTAATACCTCACCACCTCTGATTTACGAACTTAAGTGTAAACCTCTGTGTGGTAGGGTGTTAGATCATGGTATCAAAGCCGTTTGATCCTGTAGAGCCTGAGGGACAAACAGACTATGCATCTGAGCAGACTCTGGATGTGTGTATATGCTATTTAAGATTATTTAACTGGTAAATGTATCATACTTGTTCATGAGCATGAATTTGAGACTTTGAAGCACTAGACTTGAGATATTGAGACTGATCACGTTGATATCAATTTTTTTGTGTGAACAGGAACCAAATGGTGTACCGTAGATGCGGATGTTATTGAGGGAGAGCTCAGAGAGTTAATAAGGAACCTGAATTGACTGGCAACAACCCAGTAAATTTCATGGCCGCACTAGAAAACATGGTTGCTGTCATGCAGGTCACGACTGAGGTACTAGGCCAACATGCTGGTAATGGGAATCGCAATAACGCTGGTAACAGGCCAATGACCTTAGCACATTCCTGAAGGTGAATTCACCTATTTTTTAGGGTACGGTGAACCTTACAAAAGCAGATAATTGGTTTCAGACTACGGAGAGTGCTCTACAAACTCAACACACGCCTGAAGACTAGTATGTCGAGTTTGCCACATATCAGTTGATGGGAGAAGCTAAGTTTTGGTGGCAGGGAGCTCTTCGTCTACTACAGTGAGGCAATGTTGTGATAGTTTGGGACACTTTTCAAGTCGAATTCTACAAGAATTATTTTTCCAACTCGGTTAAGGCCACGAAGGAGTTATAGTAATTGCAGCTGAAGTAGGGCTCAATGACAGTGGCAAAGTACACGAGCAAGTTTGAGAAGTTCTATTAGTTTTCCAAGGTTTGTTAAGGTTCTTCGGAGGATTACGAGGAGTGTAAATGCTTTAAGTACGAGGGTGGAGTATGGAGTGATATTTTGAATAATATGGGGCCTATGGTGGTTCAAGTCTTCTCCGAGCTGATGAACAAGAGTAGGGTTGCAGAGGAATGTTCAAGGATGGTTGTTGTGGTAGGGAGTAACCACCGGGAGTATCATAAAAAGTACCAAGGTATGAGTTAAGCACCAACGGGTCAAGAATTCAAGAAAAGTGGATACACACCACAAATTTTCCAAGGCCGAACTAACTTGAGATGCTAGAGATACGGAAGCCGCCATTCGAATAGGCCATGCCGGTTTGGGTCGGGCTTATGTTACAATTGTGGAAAGCCACGGCATTAGGTTAGAGATTTCCCATACAGGAAAAACTAGGATATAGCTATATCCAATCCTCAGATCCGAGGTAATAGCGAAACTAGGAAAAACTAGGAAAAACTTTAACCGCTTTGCATAGCTCTGGAATAAGGCATTTATTTGTAACACATGATTGAGTTGGGAGAGTCATGATTCCCAAGTAAGTTCTTGGTACATGACTTTGATTTATTTAGACGGAGGGGTTTTGGTTAATATAAATGAATAGTTGAGTTCTTAATAACAAGCGATTAGAGTAACACAGCAAAAGCGCCATGATTTCGATGGCTTCGGGGTGACTATGATGTGAAGGAGGAGTTTTGGGATGCAAGTTAATCCAAGTGTTAGAAAGAGGGTGAAGGAATGATACGTTGAGAAGAGAGTAGCCACTCTCACTTGTTTTCGTTTCGTGGTCAAAATTTTGAGATCAAAATTCCTAATTAGGTGGGTAGGATATAAAACCCGATAAATTAACTAATAAATTACTTATGATCCAAGAGGATTAGAAAATTGAATTTTATAATTTTAGAAAATTAAAAGTATTTAAAATCTTATTTAAAACACTAATTTTAAAGGTTATGGCCCAAAATTGGGCTAATGGACTAAACCGAGTGAACCGGACCTACATGGGTCCAAGCCTGATGTGCGGAAAACGATCCGACACAAAACTCACCGGCAAGTGCACCGGGTCGCATCAAGTAATAATAACTCACGGGAGTGAGGTCGATCCCACAGGGATTGAAGGATTGAGCAATTTTAGTTTAGTGGTTGATTTAGTCAAGTGAATCAAGATTTCGTTGAGAGATTTGTGATTTGCAGAATTTAAATTGCATGGAAAGTAATTGGATTTGCAGAAATTAAACAAGGAAAAGTAAAATTCAACAAACAGAAGAGTAGAAGATAACTTGAATTGAATCGGATCTAAAACGGAATTGTAAATGGGCTTGAAAGCAATAAACAGAGAAATCGAAAATGGAAATCCAGATCTCAGGACTCACGAGACTAGATAATCAAGTCTAGATCTCAATGCCTTCCTAGATCCAACAAGAGCAATTGCAAAGAAAATGTAAATTGCAGAGAAAGTAGAAGAAGAAGCAATTAACAGAAACTGAAATTCAATGATGCAGAAAATTTAACAAGATCCCAAGGTAAGATTGAAACAGAATTTCTTCAATTCTCCACCCAAGATCCGAAGCAAGAAAAGTAAAGAGTATTCAAGCAAGAACAAGGAAGAAGAGAGATCAATTCTCCTCCCCAAATTCTCTTGAATTAAAACAACAATGCCAAAATGTAAAAGTGAGCTCTCTACAAACTACCAAATCAAAACCGAAAAGAAAAGCCCTCCACAAACTACCAAATCAAAACCGAAAGGAAAAGCTCCCTAGAAACTTAAATCCTAATCTATTTATACACTTTCTTCAAATGGTCTTCAAGCCTTGAATTGGGCCTTTGCTCTTGATGGAATTGGGTTGATATAGGCCTTGGTTGATTGCTCTTGGAGTTGGAAAGAGAACCGAAGTGAACCGGGTTGAGAATTATAAAAGCTTGAGTAAAAGTTTGAGTAAAAGTTTGAGGAAAACTTTTACTCAAACTTTTTACATCAGCAACCCCATTCTTGCTGCTACCAACGTTTGAGCTAAAGTTTGGGGTCAAACTTTTGCTCAAATGTTGGCCCCCTTATGCACACTCATGGCGCCAACGTTTGCCGAAAAGTTTGAGGCAAACGTTGGCGCAAACGTTTTGTCTCCAGGGTGTGTTGCTGATGGCGCCAATGTTTGCCAAAAAGTTTGAGGCAAACGTTGGCGCAAACTTTTTCTCTCCAGGGTGTTGATTTGTGATGCCAACGTTTGCCAAAAAGTTTGAGGCAAACGTTGGCTCAAGCTTTTCTCCCAAAAGTTTGAGCTAAAGTTTGAGGCAAACTTTTGCTCAAGCTTTTTGTTCCCTGGTGTGTTTTCACTTATCCAAAAGTTTGAGCTAACGTTTGAGGCAAACTTTTGCTCAAACTTTTTGTTCTCTCTTGCTCCTAGCCATTCCTTCTTGCTTCAACCTTTCTCCAAGATTTCTTCACCTATCATCAATCAACCAAACACATCAAAGCTATGCTCAAAATCATGAGTTTGTCATTCTTTCAGAATATGTGGCAATTATAACATAAATCCTCATGAAATTGCATTAATTCATCTATGGTTAATTAAATCAAAGGAAACATGAAAATCTACCCAATTGGCTTGCTTGTGGCTCAAGAAAGTGCATAAATCAATTGAAAACAAGAGAAAAAGGCTAGTGAAACTAGGCTAAGATGACTTGTCATCACAACACCAAACTTAAAGCTTGCTTGTCCCCAAGCAAGAAATGAATTATTGAGAAGAAAGAATGAAATGGAAGATGATGTCCATGCTAGCAGAGTATTATTGGTAGTTCATGGGGTTTTATGTGGATATGTAAACACTCACTTCTTATTGACTCTTAGGCCTAGAAAGTCTTCTTCAAGCATCAAGCAACACACTGCTATGACCTCTCATTATTCCTTTATCCTTGAGAGACATCCTAGTTCTCTTATTCATTAAAAGTGAGCTATTATGCAATCACACATTCATACCACCACTTACTTTTATTGTACTTCTATCTAACAGAGAACTATCTCACTTCACATTCAAACATTTCTTTTATTGAATTAAAGATGCAGGGGACAAAGCATGCTTTTTAAGTGAAAGTAAACATACAAGCACATACTTAAACTAGCTTACTTATTTTAAGGGAAACAAACATAATGCAAAGACTATTTAAAACAAATAAGATGCATGCTTTTTTTTTTCTTTGTAGTGATGAACAAGGGGCAAGTCCACCTTTCATTTGTCATGCTTTTTCTTTCTCCTTTCATACACTTGGTTGCTGGTGTTCCCTGTGTCCATGTCTGTTGTCTGTTGATCCCGCCAGAAACAGCTCTATTCATCGCCTCCTCTACTCTATCTTCAAGCTTCATAGCATTGCTTACTTCTATCTCACTTCTCCTTTTGAAGAATTCATCGAAAGTTGGGAATGCTGGATCCATGTTGTGCAGATGCTCTCAAATATAGTTCAGTTTGATTTGACTATTTATGTTGTAGTCGGCTTGGACTTCATATCTTGCATCTTGGAGGGTTGTGAACTCTTTGAGAGCCCTCAAATTTTCAGCTTGCATTTGTACCAACTTTCCAAATGATTCGTGAGATTGAAAGGCATGCTTCTCTTGCATCACGAAGAATTTTGACTCAAACTCACTTTGTTTGTTCATCATTCTTAGCTCCCGTTCTTCTTGCTCTTGTTGGTTTTTCATGTATAGTGAATGGTATACCTCTTGCCTTTCCTGAATTCTCATGTACTGTTGTGATAGTCTTCCAATTGCTTCCTGCATTTGAGTCATATCCAGGTTGTTATGTGGGGGAATCTACTGCTGTTCCTCCTCCTCTTGTGGCTCTTCTTCCTCTTGTAACTCTTCTTCCTCCATTGGTTCTTCTCTTTGCCTTCTTCCGTGTGGTCTTCGGCCTTGATGTGCTTCAGGAACCATCATCATTTTTTCAATGGTTATAGGCATGCCCTGGCTCAACCACGTTGGGTTCTCCTCCTCCATTGGTACTTTAGCTTTTGCACACAACCTCCAAATGGTACTTGGGTAGTATAACCAAGACCCGGCCGAGTTTTTCTCTGCAAGTTTTTGAATGTCTTTTGCAAGGATTTCATAAACCTTTACCTCTCCTCCCACAATGATGCAATGCAACATAACAGCTCTCTTCCTGTTGACTTCTGAGGTGTTTACTGTGCCCAGGATTGATCTTTTCAAAATCTCATACCATCCCTTTGCTTCCGGGGTAAGGTTACCTCTCTTAAGATACTTGTATTTGTTCTTGGCATCTCCTTCCCATTCTGAGTTCTCCATACAAATATCTCTAGAAATTCTATCATAATCCGGATCTCCATTTATCCTTTGGTGGTATCCCGGTTCACTAAAGCGGACTGATTTTAGTCCCAAGACTTTCTTGATGGCCTCCGAGCTAAGGTCTACTTCCACTCCCCGCACATAGCTCTTGTATGTTGGAGCTTCACTCATGTCAAGCCTTGAGACATTGGCATAGAACTCTTTTATGATGTTAACATTGATCCGGGTGATTGGTGATATGAGTTCTTCCCACCTTCTCTTTCTAATCTTGTCCTTCATTTCTTGGCATCCATCATCCGGCAGCAAGAGTGGAACTTCTGGATATATCTTCTTCTCATTCATCCATTCAATTTGTAATTGATGGTACCGAGATTTGAATCTCCATTGGTCATATTCAGGGGTGCTCTCCTCCACCATGGGATCTTTCCCTTTTCTTCGTTTGGTTCTTGAGGAAGAGGCCATGATCACTTGGTTGTTTGATCTCTCTGGGGTTAAAGGGAGTGTGAAAAATGTTGGAGATTTTGATGTGTGTTTGGAGTAAGAAGAAGTTTGAGGCTGAGCTTATTATGATGAGAAGTGATGAAGGGAATGGAGTTTAAATGGTTGGAGTGCAAGGATTCGGTCATATGCATGGCTTGAAGGTGGTGTGTTATTTAAATGAACAATGAAGGGCTAGGATGCAATTAGATAGTATGTGAATCAAAGGTGTGCATGTAAGGATGAATGAAGACAAAGCTTGCTTCTTCAATTGTCCTTGCCGTGATCATCTCAAGGAGTGGCAGATTCTCCTTTTGAGGCATGTGATGAGATTTTGTCCTCATGCTATGCTTTCCTTTGTCTTGTCTTTTTCATTGAGTGTTCTTTGACCACCTAGTCATCACAACAAGACAACAAACATTAGTTTTATCAAACTGTGGCAAGAGTGATTCTTTCATTAACACTATATGAATAATCATTCCTTATATCCATTTGAATCGTGACTTTTCTTGGAGGACACCAAACTTAATGTTTGGTCATATAAAAAAAATGTTTCTTACTCCCACTAGTGTTCTTGAAATCCCAATGTCACTCTTGATTAAATGTTTATAAGAAATGTTTTCATCATAATTTTCCTTTTTCTCTTTTTTTTTTCATGAAGGATCAATTGTGTCCCTAAATCAGTGCATCAAGGTTTGATGAACACCAAACTTGTCTCTTGCTTAAGGGGTAAATGTGAGGTGCTAGTAGTTAATCACAATTGATGCCTTCATCACAGAATATGATTTCTTTTTAATTGAAAAGTCTCAGTAAGAGATAATGTATGATCATTGATGCATGATTTTTAATTTTCATGAGAAGAGAAACACCAAACTTAGTGTTTGGTCATATGCTAGGCATATAGTATGAAAATGTTTGTAACACTGGTTTGGTGTGCTTGAAGGCACACCAAACTTTAGAAGTCTTAGCATATGTAAAAAAAATATTTGCATGCATTCATTAAGTACGTCCAGGAAAAGAAAAAATTCATGCTCAGGTGATCATAGCTTATTGAATTTAAAATGACATAAATCTTAAATCATGGGTTGCCTCCCATGGAGCGCTCTTTTATTGTCACTAGCTTGACATTGGAGCTTTCTTTCATGGTGGTTGAGGATTGTAGTGCCTCAACTTGTCTCCCCTGACTGTGATCCTCCTCTTTGTTCTCTGGTGTTCAATTTCAGCATGTTCCAACGAGAGTATGTTGCTGACAGTGTAATAGTCATCAGTCTGTTGGCTTGCTCCCAGTTGTTGATATATCAATTGCACTTTGTCACCTTTGGAAAGCCCCTCTGTTGGGATCTTCCTGTTCTTCCAACCCCTTTTTGTTTTGTTTCTGCGTTTCATCCCCTTTTTTGTTGATCTTTCTTTTCTGGCTGTAGGCTCACCTTGGGGATCTCTCTCTTCGGTGGCTAATACTCCAATATCCTCTTGGACTTTTTCATCCTTCTGCACAATCTTCTGCCTTGGGATGTTGTTATGACCTTGTCAATTTCCATATAGTCCCTCCTCTCATTACTAAACTGGGCTTCTGGTAATACCTTTAGAGTGACACTCTTATCATGCATTCTGAGAGTTAGTTCTCCTTGTTCTATGTCTATGATAGCTCTAGCAGTTGCCAAGAATGGCCTTCCCAGTATAATAGAGTCACCATCATCCCCATCTGAATCTAGAACCACAAAATCTGTAGGGTATATGAAATTGTCCACCTTGACCAGAAGGTTTTCAATCATACCCCTGGGGTATATCGTTGACTTATCTACTAGCTCTAGAGATATCTATACCGGTTTAACTTCCTCTATACGCAGCTTTTTCACCAAGGAGGATGGTATTAAGTTAATACTTGCTCCTAGATCGCACATTGCCTTAGTGATGGTTAATTCCCCAATGGTGCAAGGCAGCAAGAAGCTCCATGGGTCCTCAAGCTTCGGAGGAAGCCCTTTTTGAATCAAGGCCCTGCATTCCTCAGTAAGCAGTATGGTTTCTTTCTCATCCCAACTTCTTTTCTTATTGATAAGCTCCTTCAAAAACTTGGCATACAGAAGCATTTGCTCCAGTGCCTCAGCCAAGGGAATATTTATTTCCAACTTCTTGAAAGTCTCAAGGAACTTGTGAAATTGTTGGTCCTTTGTCTCCTTGTTGAATCTCTGGGGATATGGCAGTGGAGGTACAAAGGTCTTCTCTGCTTGTTGCTTTTGATTCTTTGTTGGTTCTTCAATTGCTTCATTCCCCTTTTTTGGAATTTTTGATTGTTCCTCCTTTTCTTGAGTTTGCTTTGAAGCTTGCTCGCTTGCCATTGCATCATCATTATTGGCTTCCTCTGTGTGTGTTGGCTGTTCCTCTTCTAGTGGTCTTTTGCTGCTCTCTGCTTGCTTTTTTGTAATGTCATTGTTGCTCATCAATGTTCTCCCACTCCTTAATTGTATTGCCTTGCATTCTTCCTTAGGATTTGGGATTGTGTCACTCGGCAGTGAGCTTGAAGGTCTCTCAACAGAAATCTGTTTGGAGATTTGCCCAATTTGCCTCTCTAGGCTCTTCATGGAGGCTTCATGGTTCTTGGTTGTCATTTCCTGGTGTTTCAACATTTTGTCTATCAAGGTCTCCAGGTTAGTGAGTCTTTGAGATTCAGGTGATGCTTGTGGTGGGTTGTGAGATGTGGGTGGTGGATGGTAGGCATTTTGGTTGGTGGGTTGGTTATTAGATTGGTAATGGTTGGGGTTGGGGTAGTTGTTTTGAGGTTTTCTGTAGGTGTTCTGGTTAGTTTGCTGCTGGTTGTGGTTTTGGTTGTTTCTTGAAGTATTTTGGTTTGAGTTCCTCTGCCATGGTTGTTGGTTTTGGGTGTGGTTATCTCCCCATCTGAGGTTTGGGTGGTTCTTCCAGGATGTATTGTATGTATCACCATACACTTCATTTGGTCCTTGGTTGTGCATGTACTGGACTTGTTCTTGCTGCTGCTCCTGTTGAGTTTCTTCATTTTGCCCCCATGTGGATGATGGTTGGCTTGTGTTAACTGCTGCAACTTAGAGGCTATCAATCCTCTTGGCCATTTGCTCAAATTGTTGTTGAATTTGCTGCTGCATTATCTTGTTTTGAGCCAAGATTGAGTCCACCCCTTCTAGCTCCATTACTCCTCTCCTTTGTGATGGTTGACGATTTCTTTGATGAGCAAAGAAATATTGATTGTTGGCCACCATGTCAATAAGATTTTGAGCTTCTTCTGCTGTTTTCATCAGTTGCAATGATCTTCCAGTTGAGTGGTCAAGTGATTATTGAGCCTTTAGAGTGAGTCCTTCATAGAAGTTCTGTAGCTTGTCCCACTCAGTGAACATTTTTGGTGGACATTTCCTCAGCAGAGCCTTGTATCTCTCCCATGCTTCATACAGATTTTCAGCATCCAATTGCGTGAATGTTTGCACCTCAGTTTTCAGCCTGATGACTCTTTGAGGTGGATAGAATTTGGCTAGAAATTTAGTTATCAAGTCATCCCAACTAGTGATGCTTCCTTGGGGAAAAGTTTCAAGCCATTGCGCGGCCTTGTCCCTTAATGAGAACGGGAACAGCAGGAGCTTGTAAGTTTCAGGATTCATGCCATTGGAGTTGACAGTGTCACAAATCCTTAAGAAGGTAGATAGATGTTGATTTGGATCCTCCAATGGTCCTCCCCCAAAGGAGCAGTTGTTTTGGACCAATGTAATGAGTTGTGGCTTCAGTTCAAAATTATTTGCATTGACATTAGGGGTGAGAATGCTGCTTCCACAATGTCTAGCATTTGCAAAGGTATAGGAGGCCAATACTCTCCTCTGCTGTGGGTTATTGTTAACCCCTCCTTCTGGATTATATGGATCTCCTTCCATCTCGTGATATTCTTCCTCAGATTCTTCCTGTCCAACAATATTTTTCCCTCTTTCAGCTCTTCTCAACCTTCTAAGAGTTCTCTGGTCAGTTTCAGATAAAACAGGAATGGATCTCCCTGTACCTGACATACAAACAAAACACAAGAAACACCACCAGTAACTCTTCAGTCTATTGCTAGAATGAAGTTTAGTTTAAGCAAAATTTCAAACAGTTAGCGTGTTAGTCAAAAATTTGAGAAACAGAAAAGAAAAATGCTAGATCTAGATCACCATCTCACTTAATCATTGTCAATCTAATCAATCCCCGGCAACGGCGCCAAAAACTTGATGTGCGGAAAACGATCCGACACAAAACTCACCGGCAAGTGCGATAACTTGAATTGAATCGGATCTAAAACGGAATTGTAAATGGGCTTGAAAAGCATTAAACAGAGAATCGAAAATGGAAATCCAGATCTCAGGACTCACGAGACTAGATAATCAAGTCTAGATCTCAATGCCTTCCTAGATCCAACAAGAGCAATTGCAAAGGAAATGTAAATTGCAGAGAAAGTAGAAGAAGAAGCAATTATGAGAAACTGAAATTCAATGATGCAGAAAATTTAACAAGATCCCAAGGTGAGATTGAAATAGAATTTCTTCAATTCTCCACCCAAGATCCGAAGCAAGAAAAGTAAAGGGTATTCAAGCAAGAACAAGGAAGAAGAGAGATCAATTCTCCTCCCCAAATTCTCTTGAATTAAAAAACAATGCCAAAATGTAAAAGTGAGCTCTCTACAAACTACCAAATCAAAACCGAAAAGAAAAGCCCTCCACAAACTACCAAATCAAAACCGAAAGGAAAAGCTCCCTAGAAACTTAAATCCTAATCTATTTATACACTTTCTTCAAATGGTCTTCAAGCCTTGAATTGGGCCTTTGCTCTTGATGGAATTGGGTTGATATAGGCCTTGGTTGATTGCTCTTGGAGTTGGAAAGAGAACGAAGTGAACCGGGTTGAGAATTATAAAAGCTTGAGTAAAAGTTTGAGTAAAAGTTTGAGG
>NC_029788.2:85573845-85616847 GCF_000816755.2 Arachis ipaensis | reverse complement strand
TTGCCAAAAAGTTTGAGGCAAACGTTGGCTCAAGCTTTTCTCCCAAAAGTTTGAGCTAAAGTTTGAGGCAAACTTTTGCTCAAGCTTTTTGTTCCCTGGAGTGTTTTCACTTATCCAAAAGTTTGAGCTAAAGTTTGAGGCAAACTTTTGCTCAAACTTTTTGTTCTCTCTTGCTCCTAGCCATTCCTTCTTGCTTCAACCTTTCTCCAAGCTTTCTTCACCTATCATCAATCAACCAAACACATCAAAGCTATGCTCAAAATCATGAGTTTGTCATTCTTTTATAATATGTGGCAATTATAATATAAATCCTCATGAAATTGCATTAATCCATCTATGGTTGATTAAATCAAAGGAAACATGAAAATCTACCCAATTGGCTTGCTTGTGGCTCAAGAAAGTGCATAAATCAATTGAAAACAAGAGAAAAAGGCTAGTGAAACTAGGCTAAGATGACTTGTCATCAAAGCCCACAATATAAATACCCCACAACACATAAAATTCAGCTTGTTCTCATCAAAGTGAGAGAGAGAGAGAGAGATCTCGTGGAAGAGAAGAGAGAAACCCTTTTGACACTATTCACTCCAATCTTCTTTCACCCCCATAACTTCCAATCCAAAGTTCTGACTGACGAGCCGTTTGTGCCCACGCGTTTGTCTTGGAATTCTCTTCAATTCTATCTGAACAAAATAGTAACAAATTCTAAATTTCATGCCCAGTTCTCCCTTCTCCTTATTTTCATGAATTTAGATTTTGTGTATTGAGAGATTTTGTGATTTTGATGATTTAGGGGTGCTTTAGTACGAGTTATTGCCAGATTTCATCCATATAAGCAGTGGGTAAGGTAAGAAATCACCAACCCTTGTGATTTGTTGAATTAGTGAATCCTAGTATTTGATTATGGTGAAATTGTATTAAACTAGATTGTATTTCATGTTGAGTGGAGTCAAATTGGTGAAGTAGTGTGTTTGGAACTAAACTCTGGTGGCTAGAAACTTGTTCAATTAACTTTGGAGGCTTGGGAAATTTTTGAAGAGGAGAGTTTTGAGGTGTTTTGAGTTTGGGGAGAAATCGGACAAGGTATGATTTCAGTTTCATGTAGTTAATATATAATATTGCGTGAAACTTAGGCTAGTAGCCGCTAAGATAGGTTTGAACTGTATGCAATGATCAATTGAATGTGTAACTACCCAGCTTCTAGCACGTCATGACCAATGCTAGCCGCCAGGCGCTACTACACAGCTTTTCGTAGGGACTCTAGACCTTATATTAAGTATATACATATGAGCCTGTAGCGCTAGTCGATATCGCATATCAGATATATATAGATATAACAAAGTAGATAATGGTTAAATAGATAATATATACATGATGAATAGAAAATATAGAAAACATAGTAATATCATACATATATGCCCGAAGGCACATTTAGTACATCATAATTCACACCGGGTTACGTCGTTGCTTATTCATAAAAATATTTACAGACTCCATATTTATACTATCAGGCCTCGACTCACAAGAGTCAACCTAATATGAGACCCGTTCTAACTTGTTTTTATAAATATTTACAAAAGCACCTATCCCTCTAAAAGTCTATACAGAGAGAGGACAAAGACTACTACTACTGTTGCTACTATTATGACTACTGTTGGTCATCGATCCCTGGTAGCTGAAGAAACACGGAAGTGCTGTGTAGAAGTAAGAGAAGTCACTCTGATCCTCCGGTAATGCTACTGTTGCATGTTAGTTCCAACGCTGGAAACTCAAAGAAGATCTCGCTGGTTTGCATCTGCGGAATGGAAAAGTAAGGGATGAAAATCTAAGGTTCCTAGTAGGGTACTACACACAAAAACAATAAGGGGGTTTCGCAACCTAAGG
Organism: Arachis ipaensis; assembly: GCF_000816755.2. Taxonomy (NCBI): domain Eukaryota; kingdom Viridiplantae; phylum Streptophyta; class Magnoliopsida; order Fabales; family Fabaceae; genus Arachis; species Arachis ipaensis. The sequence continues at coordinate 85,614,966 of NC_029788.2, read as the reverse complement.
CGGTTCCGCAGCCTAAGTCTAAGACTTCACGCAGCTAGGTCGGTAAGTCACATAAACAAGTACAAGCACAAGCATATTTGATACACAAAAAATTAAGAATTCTCACGTATTTACCACCGGCAAGTATACCGGGTCGTATCAAGTAATAAAACTCACAAGAGTGAGGTCAATCCCACGAGGATTAAAGGATTAAACAATCAATAGTTAGTTGATTATTCTAGTTAGACAATCATTTTGGAGTGATGAGCAAACAATAAATGTAAATGACATGAAAGTAAAGGAAAGTAATAAATTGCAAGGAAAGTAAATGACATGAATGTAAAGAGTTGGAAAGTAAAATTGCAAGAAAGTAAATGACGAAAAGTAAAGATGGAAAACATAAGGGATTGGAGATGTTGATTCCTCTTGAATCAATGGGTCTTACTCCTTCTCAATCATGTAAGATAGATCTATGGCGGATTATGAGTAATTAAACCCCAATCTCTTGGTGATTTAATTTCTCTTCACATAATCAATTTCCAATCTCTTGATCTAATTGCTCATGGGAAGAGGTAAAGTTCAATTTCTAATCCAAAAGCCACACAACCCTCAAGACCTCAATTCAAAGTGGTTACATCTCACATACCAGCTAAGAATGTGTTGATCAAGAGGATTATGAGAGAAGAGCCTCAAACTGAATTCCATATCCCTCTCTCAAGGCTCACATGAAATTCTAATAGATTCAATCCCCCTCTCGGTGGTGATTGAATCTTTGAAGCACAAAATCTCTTTCTTAGAAAAACAAACATGATTTCTAATCTCATAATACATAAATCCAAAGACCCCAATATTAGAGTGGTTATATGTCACGTACCAACTCTAAATCAAGAATCAATTTTATTATGCCAAGAGAGCTCAAACTAAATCCTATGATCCCTCTCTCAAGGTTCACAATAGGATTCTAATAGATCCAAGGATCTTTGAAGAGCAAAACTCTCTTGCAAGGATTCTAATAGATATCCAAGTATGAAGATAGAGTGAAGAAGAGAAGGAGAAATAAACATCAATTCAATCAAAATTGAAACAGAGCTCCATTTCCAAATGCAAAGGGAATTAAGTGATCATTGCTCTCAAATGAAAACTAAATTGCATGAAATTAAAGTGCATGAAAATAAAGAGTGAGACTTCAAAACAGAAATTGAAAATTCAAGAATTCATAAATGAAAACTACAAATTAAACTACACTACTACTAAGGAAGAAGAGAAGAGGAAGGGAAGAAGAGTGTATGAAGGGGAGGGGTACGAAGACCCACTCTCAATGGAGTGTGCCAATGAAGTGTGTGTGTGTGATCTCCTCCCGCGCTACTTAATTCTATGAAACTATGGCCTTTATATAGACTTTCCTAAATTACAAATTGAAATGAAATTAAAAGCAAATTACAAACAAAATGAAAATTAACTATTCTAGATGATTCTTGTGGCCTTGATTGGTTGAGATTTATGGGCTTTGCTTGCTTGAGGTTGGATTAGCTAGCTTCTAAATGAAATTGTAGCACCAAGTTGAAAACAGAGAGCTTGTGCGCATGTCTTGGCAATTCTGGCCCAATGGAGCATGTTTTTGGCCAACATGCCTATGTTAATTCATGTTGGCAATGTGCTAGTGAATTTCCTGGGCTGGGGCTTGGTGATGGGCGTTGCTAGCTCAAGTTGTTGCCAAAGACTTGGCTCTTCTTCTTCTTGGTTTCACTTTTCATGCTTAATGTTGCCTAAACTTTGAGCTTTAATCCTTTTCTTTAATATCAACTATTATACATCATTGAAAAGCTCAGAATGTCTTCTTTCTAATGCACTTGGGATCATCTCAATTGGATCTTCCTAGCTCAAGTTATGCTCCATTGAAGAAGGCAAGGTCAAGTTGCCTTGGTTGTGGGCGTTTTTATCAAACACGCCAGTTCACTCCAAGTTGGCAACGTGCTAGTGCCCTTCCTTGGCCCAAATTCTTGGCCCCTTGGCGTTGTTGATGAACACGCCTTCTCCCCCTTGGCTTGGCAACGTGTTCGAGCCTCTCTAGGCTCATTCATGCTTCCTTGGATGTCAACTCCTTGTTCTTATTTTTGGGGCTTAAAGTTGCTTATGGTTTGGCTTCAATTTTGTGCTCCACTATAGACTATTATATATGGTTGGAAACCTCTGAATGTCAGCTTTTCAACGCAACAGAAAGCACTCAAATTGGATCTCTGTAGCTCAAGTTATGCTCCATTGAAGAGGACATGGTCAGCCTGCCAAAATCGCACACGTTTTTGGTGAACACGCATTTGTTCTTCCAAGTTGGCAACGTGTTCAGTTTCTGAGGCTCCAAATGAAGCCGGATTTTGAAGCTTCAAACGAATTTCAAACCCATACTATTATATATCGTTGGAAAGCTCTAGATGTCTACTTTCAAATGCCGTTAGAATCACCTCATTTGGAGTTTTGTAGCTCATGATATACTCCATTGAAGAAGGTAAGGTCAGACTGTCCAGCTCGCCAGCGTTTTTGGCAAACACTCCTTTGTTCTTTCAAGTTGCCAACGTGCTAACTTATGCTTCCTAGCTCCAAGCATTGCTGCATTGTTGATGAGCACGCCAATGCATTCCCAAGTTAGCAACGTGCTCTTCATTCCCAAGGTTGCCTAGCTTGCTTGTATGATGCGTTGCCAATGAACACGCCTATGTATCCTGGAGTTGACAACGTGCTCGAGCCTTCCTCATGGCTCCATGCTTGCTGCTTGGCGTTGTCATTGAACATGCATATGCATCCCAACGTTGGCAACGTGCTTGAGTGGAAGAGTCATCATCCAAGCTACCTTGAGTTGTTGCCAAACACACTAATGCACTCCAAGGTTGGCAACGTGCTTGAGCTTTTGTCCTCCTTGCCAAGGCTTTGCTTCCTGGTGTTGTCATTGGACACGCCAATGTGTCCTGGAGTTGGCAACCTGCCAATCCTTCCCAAAATCACTCTTCAAGGCTGTTGGCGTTATCACCAAACGTGCCAGTAGTAACCCAAGTTAGCAACGTGCACTCTGCCTTCCAAGAAGCCAAATTCTTGCAAGGGTGTTCATGCTCTTCCTGGAGTTAAGTCTCAATGGCATTGCTAACTTGAATTTAGAGTTGGCAACGCCCTCAACTTCTTCCTCCTAGCTCCAGGGCTCTTTGCTTCACCTATCATCAACCAAATACATGCATCAAAGCCTTGCTAAATCACAAGATTTTGCATCATTCATAATATCAAATAATTCTTGCATAAATCTCATGAAAATGCACATAATTAACAATGTTTGATTAAATCAAGGAATGCATACAATTCTCATCCAAATACTTGCTTATTGCTTAAGAAAATGCATGAAACCAACCTAAAGCATACAAAAAATGGCTAGTAAAACTAACCAAGATGTCTTGGCATCAATATTGCAGAATAGTAACCAAGCACGGAATACAAGAAGCAAAGACAAAATACAATCATAGGTATAAGTAAGCAATCACAAACATAGAGAATACAACAACCAAGTATGATGCATGTCTGGTCCTATGCAGGTCATGAGCTCATGCGTCGGTTGGCTACCCGCAGCTCGACGTTACTCGGCCCAAGTCCAGATCTGGCTACTCCACTGGGTCGATTACGCACCAGTTTCCGAAATACAATCGCGACACTAACATAGAATGACCCAAAAATACAAGGTGTTCCCAGTGAGTATCAGTCTATATGGCGGGCGTCCCCACATTCATATAGTCTTTGGCCAGGCGAGATGGAAGTCCACTCTACCAGGTACTGACGGGCGAAAAAATGCCGATTAAGAATTTATAATGGAAATAACGTTACAAGTATAGTTCTTAACCGACAAAAATTCCGCTTATCAATTTAAAAAGGGTTGTCACAATTTAAGAATAAAATACTGGGAGTAGAATTCCTAGGTCGTCTCCCAACGAGTTGACAAAAGGGTGCAATTTATTGGTCAGGAATTTTCTGAGAAGTTTTAGAGTTGTAGAATGGAAAATTAAAATGATTATTAATTAAAGAAATAAAAATTAACAAGAGATTTTGTATAATTGATAAAAAGCCTTGACTAGGAGAAGATTAATTGGAAGTTCTATCCTTGTTGAATTTTTCCAAGTGTAATAGTAAGAAGTTGTTGTTTCTACTTAGTTATCCCTTACCGAATAAAGGAAAGTCAAGTAACTGAACCAACTCTGATTCACAAGTCCTAATCCTCTCCTAGGGAAGGATTAGAATTAGTGAATAGAGAGTCAGCCAACAACTTCCAATTACAAATTAACACTTGAGTATTCCAACTCAAGGGTCTCCTATTAATCAACTCCAAAGTAAAGTTGGGAGCCTACTCCATTGACATGGATGCCAATTTCACAAACATATAAAACGAGTAAAAATGGGACATGGTAATCAAAATTAATTTAGTAAAATCTATTTTAGAAATAATAAATTAAGGGAAGATAATACGCAAACAAATAATGAAATTAAATGTGAAAATAACTCTTGCATTAATACTTTCCAAAATCAAAGATATCCATATGTAACTCTAAACAAACTGAATGGAAAATAAAAGAGTAAGGAAATAAGAAAGCAAACTGTAATGATAGAGACTTCAAACGGAGGTAGTAATTCTCTCAAGATCCAATCCAAAAGCATAAAACTAGAAAACTATGAATGCGAAGAACCTTAGAGGAAGTGGTATATTTCCCTCTAAGATTCAAAACTACAACTAAAACTGTGTAAATCTGAATGTTTGTTGAGTCTCTGCTTGTCCCCTGGCTCTAGTCTGTGTTTCTGGGCTGAAAACTGGGTCCAAACTCAGCCCAAAATTGCCCCCAGCATCTTCTGCAATTTTTGCACGTGACGCATGTCACGCGTATGCATCAGTCACGCGTACGCGTCAACGGTCTTCTGCGCGTGTCACGCGTACGCGTCAGTTATGCGTATGCGTCGGTGTGCAACTTCGCTGGTCACGCGTACGCGTCAGTCACGCGTATGCGTCGTTGTGAAAAGCTCCAAGTCACGTGCACGCGTGAGCCATGCGTGCGCGTCGATCCTCGCTGGTCAGCTCTTTAGTTCCTTGTGTTCCTTCTATTTTTGCAAGCTTCCCTTCCATCCTCTAAGCCATTCCTGCCCTATAAAGCCTGAAAACACTTAACACACAGATCACGGCATCAAATGGTATAAAGGAGAATTAAAAATTGACAATTTAAAGGCTTAGGAAGCAGGTTTTCGATCATAACACAAAATTAAGAAGGGAGATGTAAAACATGCAAATTACATGAATAAGTGTGAAAAGAACTGATAAAAACCACTCAATTTAGCACAAGATAAACCATAAAATAGTGGTTTATCAATCTCCCCACACTTAAACATTAGCATGTCCTCATGCTAAGCTTAAGGAGACCGAAAGAATGAATGGGAAAAAGAATACTTATGCAATGCAATGCACCCTATGTGAATGCAATTATATGCTAAGATGTGTCTACCTACTTGGTTAAAAATGAACAAGTTCTCCAGGACAAACAAAAATCAGATTCCACTAATTCAAATCACACAATAAGAGGCAAGTAAACTTGTAAGAAGATAGCTCATGAAAGCTGGGAACATAGAATCAACTATTGAACCCTCACTGGAAGTGTATATGCACTATAATCACTCAGGTGTTTAGGGTTAATCCACTCTAGTCTCCTCTAGTCATGCTTTCTAAAACTTTGTTCTACATTTAACCAATCAACAAATATCTAGTGTACAAATGTAAACATCATGAGGTCTTTTCCAGGTTGTAATGGGACTAAGGTAAGGGTGAGGATATATGTATGGCCAAGTGAGCTATAAATTGAATCTTTGACTAACCTAAGTTCTCACCTAACACATACACACACTCTATATAATTCTAAAATCATGCCTAGCTACCCATAATCTCACTTTTATATATTTCACATACTCATGTATCAAAGTTTTCTTCTATTTCATCACATATGCATTGACCTTTTATTGAACTTAACATTGGGGTAATTTTGTCCCTTATTTATTTATTTATTTATCTATTTATATTATTATATATATATATATATAAATAAATAAATAAATAAATATATATATATATATATATATATATATATATATTGTACATATATGAAAGCATAGTAAATCAACGCATATGGTTTTCATAATTTCACATGAGTAGCACCCAAATTCTCAATTTTTGTCAATAAGAACAATACACATCCTCATCAACCAAAGTTTCCACAATTTCCCACACTTAATTGACACACAATCTCTATCTTAAGCTAACCAAACATTCAATTGGGGTAATTAATTGTTTTTCCACTTAAGGTTAGTGATGTTGTGATATAAAGAACAATTGGGGGTTAAAAAGGTTCAAAGTGGCAAACAAAAGCAAATGAAATGGTTGGCTACTTGGGATAAGTGAGCTAATAACAATTGATGGCCTCAATCATATGTATGCATGAATATACACTAAAAATGGACATATAGAATGGAACAAAACAAAGATTGCAATCATAGAGAAGCAAACACACAAGAATAAAAATCATGGTTAAATAATGTAACCATATAATTAAGCTCAAAATCTCACAGGTTGTGTGTTCTTAGCTATAAACCATGTTCCAAATTACAATCTTCAAACAAGTTTAACAGAAATTTTTTATTTGAATTAATGAAATGCTCTAAAATAGGGTCTTGAAAAGAAACTCATTATTTCAACCAAGAAAAACATACATGCAAGACTGACCTCCCCACACTTAAGACTTGGCACGGCCCTCCGTGCCATCAGTAAGGAGCAAGGTGGGGCTGGTAGCATCACCTCCACTGTCGGGCTCATCATGGCTCCCGGTGCTGGTAGGTGAAGTGGAGTCTGGGTATCCTTCTCTTCCGGAGGTGAGCGAGTGCTAACAATGAGCTCCTTCAGATAGGTGTATCGACGCTTATTGCGGTGCTCCATTCGCTCCATCTGCCGGTTTTGCCGGTCTAACCTCTGAAGGATCTGGAGGAACATCTGAGTAGTGAATGGTGTAGGAGGTTTCGGTGATGGCGGGGCGGACAAAGGAGGGGTGTCTAAAGATGGGCTGGGATGTCGGCTAGTAAAGGGTACTGGGGGTCTGGTATACTCCCCGTTCGGGACATACTGATCAGCCCTTGGGATCATGGCTTTGGTATCTCTAACTCTATAGGAGACTCCTGCTACAGAGACAAGATCCGAAACCAATGTGAGAAAGGGTAGGTTACTCGCAATCTGTATGTGTCTCATGGCCTGCCGGATGTGTCTTAGTAAATTGAGAGGCTGCTCTGTGAGAATACACCAGATGAGCACAGCCATGTTCGCAGTGAAGGTGGACTCGTGAGTGCTCAAAAAGACACAGTGGGACATAATCTATGCCCACATGCGAGCCTCCAGGGTCAGTGCTGGAGCTGAAATGCTCTTAGGTCGAGTCCGATATTGGCCATAGATCCATTTGCTGCCAGGTTGTGCAATGACTCCAAGGACGCTATTCCAGTCAAACTGGTATGTCTAGCGCTTGAGAGAGGCCTCTTGATAGGCGTCCAATCCCTCTGGGCTAGGTGGAAGATCTAATACTCTCTGAATGGCTTCCTCGGAGACAGGGACTTGCTTTTGACGAACATAGACAGACTGCAGGGTTGGCAAGTAAAAGTTGGAGTAAAATTCAACTACCCATGATAGATTAGCCTCCCGAGGCTGCCTCCTCAAGAATCCCACTGTCTCCTCTTGATCTGGGGCTCCACAAAATCAACAAAGTGGCTGGGGAGTGATGAATGAAAGGTTGATGGTATAGAATTTCACAAATTAAATCTCGTTGCAAGTATAGTTTTTAAACCAACAAATAATCCTTTCATATAAAAGATTGTTTGCACAAGTACAAACCCCTAAAAATAATAATCGAAGTATTCAAACCTCGGGTCGTTCTCCCTAGGAATTGCAATAAAATGTTCTTGTTATTGGTTATGAAGTATGTTTGGGGTTTTTGAGATAATAGGCAAGAAATGAAATTGGCAATAGAAATAAACTAACAACTAGAAAAGCTCTTGGCAAGGTATGAGAACTAGAAGTCCTATCCTAGCTATCCTTATCAATTGTGATGAGAATTGTCTATTGCTCCCACTTAGTTAACCTCTAACCATGGAGGAAAGTCAAGTGGATGGATTAACTTGAGAGAGGAAAAGTAGAAGAAGTAGAAGAAGAAGAAGACATTGCAAAGGAAAAGTAAATCAAAGCATGAATTAAAGCTAGATCTAAGAAATTCTAATCTAGATCTAACCTAATCCCAATTCGAGAGAGAAGAGAGAGCTTCTCTCCCTAGAAACTAACTTTTCCTCCAAAACTAAACTAAACTAAACTAGTGTGTTGGAAGGTGTTGACTCCCCCTTGAATTCTGCCTTAAATAGCCTCAGAAATAAGTTGGATCTGGGCCTGGAAGCCCAGAATTTGCCCCCAGCGTTTTGCCTTTAAGTGAGTCACGTGCGAGCATCGACGCGTACACGTGGGTCACGCGTACGCGTCGCTTGACAAATTCCTATCCACGCGTACGCGTCATGTGCGCGTAGGCGTCACCATGCAACTCCACAATCCACACATGCGCGTCAATCTCAGCATCCCAAATCCTTGTTTCTTCATGAGTTCTCCACTTGCATGCTTTTCCTCTCTATCCCTTTGATCTATTCCTAGCCTTTCCAATCTGCATTCACTAACAAGCATATCAAGGCATCTAGTGGAATCAAAGGTGAATCAAAATTAGCAATTAAGGGCCTAAAAAGCATGTTTTCACACTTAAGCACAAATTAGGAGACAATCATGAAACCATGCTATTTCATTGAATAAATATGGGTAAAAAGTCATAAAATCCCCCAAATTAAGTACAAGATAAACCCTAAAAATGGGGTTTATCAGGGAGGATGAGTAGATGCTCATTATTGTAATTTCTCTCAGCTAGGATGGGGAACATCTGCTCACAGTAACGGTTAGCGAACCGTGCAGAGTCCCTTGCAGGAAAGGCTTTCTCTGCTTCATCAACTTTGATGATCCTCTTTACCCGCTTTGTTGGCAGCTTGACGCTAGTAGATGGTGTCTTGTCAGTGGCCTTCTCTTTTTCTTTCTTGGTATCCATCCAAAAGAAGAAAGAAAGAGGAAGAATTTTAAATATAGATAACTAAAGACCGGAAGGAAGAAATTCCATGTGATAATGAATGCCAAAGAAAAGATAGTAGCTTAAATACATGGTAGCTACAACATGTAGGTAAGACATCAATTAAGATCAAGAAGGCGATTCATAATAATTAGATGCAAGAGGGTTTATGGCATGCAAGAAAGAGGCATGAGAAGCATAGCTCAAGCATCAAATTCAACAATAAGTATCACATGGAAGAAAATAATGAGCACTTGTATGATGATAATTTTGAATGATATACTCAATACATGTGGATTGCAAGAGTTGTGAAAAAGAGGCATTAAAGTAGTAGGAATAGAAAAGAAAAGAATTCAAAATGCCATGTTGGCCTTTTCACAAACACTTGGTGTTCAAGTTAAAATAATAATTAAAATAATTGATCCAAGTGTATATGAGATCCATAATAAAATGCCAATTGTCAAATTACTCCTCATAATGTCCACAAGCTCAAATATAATTAATTAATACCCAAATACAGCTCCAACACCAACATAAAAATGTATGATAAAAGAATGAAAAAGAAACGATAAATAACTAAGCTAATATAAGATTGAGAAGAAAAAAAAATTAAATGCAATAAATGAAAGTACAATGAAAGAGTAGAGGAGAGTAAGAAAAGAAATCTGAGGAAGAATATGAAAAAGAGAAGAAGAAAGAAGTAGGAAATAAGAAGTAAGAAGGAGAAAAGAAGGAAGAAGAAAAAAGGAAGAATTAGGAATGAAAGAGAATTAGGATTCGGGAGGGGGAAAACTGAAATCTCGGCGGCGTACTGGTTTAAGTGAGGTGGCGCAGGCACACGCATACCACACGCGTACGCATGGGATGCGCAAAACTGGGGATGATGCGTAAGCGTCCGTCATGCGGACGCGTGACCATGAATGTGCTAGTCGCGCGAATCCAGCCGTGCGCACGCACAACTCTCTATTCGATTCGCACAGGGGCCAAAATTGCATATGACGCATGCGCGTCAGGCACGCACACGCGTGGATGGCCATTAAGTGAAAATGATGCGCACCCATTTAGGACTCGTACGCGTGATTGATTTTGTGCCTCTAGCACAGTGCCAGCCCCAGACCATCACAACTCTCTGTTCAAAAGCATATTTATGCCGATTTTCATATCCACGCGTGTGCGTCCTGGACGCGTACGCGTGGGTTGCCAAAACTGCAAGTGACGCGCACGCGTGATGTACGCGTACGCGTGGGCTTGCTTGCGCGCAAAGCACGCTTCCTTCGCCACTCTCGCGTAACTCTCTTTTCAATTCCTAAAATTTTTGCATTCACATATGACGCGTGCGCGTCCTAGACGCTTGCGCGTCGAAAGCGTTTTTTTTATGCAGAATGTAGGTAAATATGCAGAATTTATGAATTAACACTGATAAAAAGAAAGTAAAACTAAGAATAAAAAGAAAAATGGATGATCATACCATGGTAGGTTGTCTCCCACCTAACACTTTTCTTTTACATCCTTAAGTTGGATGGTCCACAAGCTTAGTCTTCTTCTGTTGGTGGATCCTCCAAGAGAAAGATCTCTGGTGCGCAGAAATCGTGACGGTTCCATTCCTTGGTAACGACGCTGAAAACTTTATATGCACGTTCATAATCTTAATTCTTTGTCACAACTTCACACAACTGACCAGCAAGTGCATTGGGTCGTCCAAGTAATAAACCTTACGTGAGTAAGGGTCGATCCCACGGAGATTGTCGGCTTGAAGCAAGCTATGGTCACCTTGTAAATCTCAGTCAGGCGGATTCAAATGGATATAGAGTTTTAATAATTAAAAGATAAATAAAACATGAACTAGGATAGAGATACTTATGTAATTCATTAGTGAGAATTTCAGATAAGCGTATAGAGATGCTTTCGTTCCTCTGAACCTCTGCTTTTCTACTGTCTTCATCCAACCATTCCTACTCCTTTCCATGGCAAGCTTTATGTAGGGCATCACCATTGTCAATGGCTACATCCCATCCTCTCTGTGAAAATGGTCCAATGCACTGTCACTGCATGGCTAATCATCTGTCGGTTCTCGATCATACTGGAATAGGATTTACTATCCTTTTGCGTCTGTCACTACGCACAGCACTCGCGAGTTTGAAGCTCGTCACAGCCATATTAGATATCTAAGAGATATTCATTCTAGCTTGTTTGCATGTAGAACGGAAGTGTTTGTCAGGCACACGTTCATAAGTGAGAATGATGATGAGCGTCACATTATCATCACATTCATCATGTTCTTGGGTGCGAATGGATATCTTAGAATAGGAATAAGCTTGAATTGAATAGAAAAACAGTAGTACTTTGTATTAATTCATGAGGAACAGCAGAGCTCCACACCTTAATCTATGGTGTGCAGAAACTCTACCGTTTGAAAATACATAAGTGATATTGGTCCAGGCATGGCCGAATGGCCAGCCCCATGAAAGTCTAAGATAGCATAAAAACTAATCAAAGATCCCCTACAAAGATAGTAAAAAGTCCTATTTATACTAAACTAGTTACTAGGGTTTACAGAAATGAGTAAATGATGCAGAAATTCACTTCCGGGGCCCACTTGGTGTGTGCTTGGGCTGAGCATTGAGCTTTACACGTGTAGAGGTCTTTCTTGGAGTTGAACGCCAGTTTGTAACCTGTTTCTGGCGTTTAACTCCACTTTGCACCCTGTTTCTGGCGTTTGACTCCAGAATGCAGCATGGAACTAGCGTTCAATGCCAGTTTACGTCGTCTATCCTTAATCAAAGTATGGACTATTATATATTGCTGGAAATCCCTGGATGTCTACTTTCCAACGCAATTGAGAGCGTGCCATTTGGAGTTCTGTAATTCCAGAAAATCCACTTTGAGTGCAGGGAGGTCAGAATCCAACAACATCTGCAGTCCTTCTTCAACCTCTAAATCTGTTTTTGCTCAAGTCCCTGATGCTAGGGCATCATGGTTAGTTTTACTAGCCATTTTTTGTATGCTTTAGGTTGATTTCATGCATTTTCTTAGGAAATAAGTAAGTATTTGGCTGAAAATGCATTCATACCATGATTCAAGCAAACATTGTGAATTTTGAATGATTTCACGAGAATTACGCATGAATTGAATGATAAAATGGATGATTCATAATCTCATGATTAAGAGCAAGACTTTGATACACTTTGTTTGATTGATTTCAGGTAACAAGATGCAGAGAAGAGCCATGTTAGTGGCTACGTTAGTACCACTAACGTGGCCATTAAAGTGAAAGGAAGGAAAGCTTGGAAAGTTAGTGAGAACATTAACGCCACTAACGTTAGCTAAAGGCAAGAAGACCCACGTTAGCGACCCCGTTAGCTCCACTAACGTGGGCACTAACGTGGAAGAAAATAGAAGCCCCAACGTTAGTGAGAAATTAATGGCATTAACTTTGAAGAAGCAGCAGCGTTATTGGCAAAGGTGAGTGCCAATAACGCTAGCAAATCAAAAGAAGCCCCACGTTAGCTTCCACGTTAGTTATATTAACATGGGAACTAACGTGGAAGGAAAGGGAAGCGCCAACGTTAGTGGAAAAAGTGAGTGCCACTAACGTTTGCGAAGCAAAGGAAGACCCACATTAATGGCCACGTTAGTTACACTAACGTGGACATTAACGTGGGCAGAAGTCTCACCTGGCAGCCTGACCATGCCTTCTTCAAACAAGAATAACTTGAGCCACAAAGCTCCAAAATGAGGTGATTCCAATGGCATTGGAAAGTAGGATTCCAGATCTTTCCAAGCATATATGGCACTACATGGTGGACACTGAATTTGAGGGAGAAAACCTGCCCCGAAAGTGCAAGGATGAACATGGTATCAACCTGTAGTAAGGCCAGCTAACCTCTTCACCTTCCAAGAAGTGTAACTCGAGCTGTAAAGCTCCAAATGATGCGCTTTCAAAGGCGTTAGAAAGTAGACATCCAGGGCTTTCCAACAATATATAATAGTATGGGGTGGACATTAAGTTTGAGCTCCAGAACCTGGCAATATTATGTCCCTGATCGCTAATGTTATTGTGACTCGCTTTTTCCAGTAACGCTAGCGACTATGCCAGCGACCTTGTCCACTTCAAAGGAGCATAACCTGAGTTACAGAGGTCCAATTGAGGTGATTCTAGTTGCGTTAGAAAGCTGACATTCAGAGCTTTCCAAAGATATATAATATTCTATAGTGGGCATGAAATTGTAGCACAAACCAGAGGCATCTTTTAAGCCCCAAAAATACCGACTGGGTAGCAAGTGTGACGTTAGCCACACTAACTTCAACACTAACGCCACACTTGTAGCATTAGTGTGGCTAACGTTAGCACTGATATTAGCACCTGGACCTCAACTTGATTCACTTACAAGGACCACCCAACCTCAGGGAAGCAAGCCCACAAGTGTCAACCAATCAAGGCCACAAGAAGCATCTAGAATAGGAATTTTCATTCAATTGTAATTTGCTTTTAATTTCATTTTGTAATTTAGGAGAGCCTATACGCCTTAGTTTTTACATTCAAAGCAGACAGACATTCAGGAATTGGGAGATTGAAGAGGGGTCTTCGGACTCCCTCCCCTCACACACTTTTCCTTCTCTTTCTTTTCTTTGTACTTGTCCTTTATGAATTTTGAAGTTTCAATTTTAGTTTTAATCTTCATCTTTACTTTTCTGCACTTTCTTTCTTTTCTATTTTGGTAGAGCAATGATCAACTAACTCTTTTCATTGGGTTAGAGAGCTCTATTGTGATTCAATAGATCAATTGTAGTTCTTATTCTTCTTCTTCTTTCTTTTCTCTTGATTTTACTAGAGAGGTTTCGATCTTCATCCAATTGGATAATTGTCTCGGAAGAGAAATTGCTCATACTTGGATTTCCTCTTAACCTTGGAAGACGAATGAGGAAATCATGCTAGAAATGCTCTCTCACATTGGATTAGGTTGGGGGTTGGATGGATATTGTGAAATTTAATCCTACCAATACTTTGATCTATGAATGTGTGTGGTATAATCAGTGACCAAACTTCATCTCTTCTCATGAGCAATTAAATCAAGGAATTGGGAAATTGTTCAAGCTTAGAGAGATTGGGTTGCCAAGGAATTGGGACCTAATCACTTAAGATTGCCAAGGAGATCAATGAATGCATTGATTGAGGAAGAGATGAGAATAAATTTGATTCGGAGGATTGCAATATCTCTTGATCCCAATGTTCATTTTATATTTAGTTCTTACATTTATTTTCCTTGCCATTTTACTTTTCTGCACTTTATTGCTTTTCCTTTCTTTTCTGTCAATTTACAATTCATGCTGCTTATCACTCCTATATGATTCGTCTGACTAGGATAATCAATCAACTATTGATTGCTTAATCTGTTAATCTCTGTGGGATTCGACCTCACTCTTTTGTGAGTTATTACTTGACGACAATTCGGTATACTTGCCGAGGGAAATTTATTGAGAGACAAGTTTCCGTGCATCATACCCTTACCTTGACTTGTGAGTTTTTACTTGACGACAATTCGGTATACTTGCCGAAGGGAGATTTGTTAAGAGACAAGTTTCCATGCATCAAGTTTATGGCGCCGTTGCCGGGGATTAATTGTGATTAACAAACTACCGGTTGATTGATTTACTAGATTAGACACTTTTCTTTTGTCTTTGTTTTCTTTTGTTTCTTTATTTTCTTTTGCTAACTAACTGTTTGTGATATTGCCTCACTGGAAATTTTCTCATCTGTGACAATGGAGATTCCAATTTTTTTTGGTGATTATTGTTTGAGACAGAGCTTTCTGCAGGAAAGAAAGGAGCATCCATCATATTTTAGTCAATCAAATTTCATGGGAAACTCTCCACCACCACAGAATGATTCACTTTACTATGCTCATGGTGGGTGGGAGTATCAAAAACATGAATTGGGGTACTTTCCAGAGCCACAAAATGGTCCATATTTTGGTGAAATTGATCACTACACAGGTTGTGGCTTGGAAGATCAAAATCAAAGAGATTCCACTCATTCATACCCTATTCATCAAGAGCCATCACCTCTCAATTATCTAACCTCACCTCCAAGTTTTACATGCCTAAATTCTTCATCATTTGAGTATGCCTCAGCACAAAAGTCTATCCCAAATCCATACAATTCATTTCACCATCCACAAAACTCAATCCACTACCCATAAGAGTCATACCACTTTCAGAACACACAACCACAAAACAACCAATTTCATTCACAAGCCAACCCCGACCAACCATTACAACCTACCCAACCTCCTTTAGATAGACTTGTTAGGATGGAACTCATCATTGAAGAACTCAAAAAAAGTAAAGAAGAAGAGAGACTCGCTAGGATAGAACTCCTCCTTAAAGAAATAATAAAGACAAATGAAGAGGAGAAAATAGCAAAAAGAGACCATGAAGAAAAATTGAGGCAGAATGCACAACTCTATTCTGAAGAACAATTCATTGAAGAGCTGAGATTACAAAGAGAGACCACTTCAGTCTCTCCATAAATAGAGGAGTTCATTCAAAGGTCAAGAACAAGGGAGGAATCAGAAGAACAAGAAAAAGAGGCAGCCATACCAAGTGAGATTCATATGAAGAAAGAAGAGGTTGTGAGAGTATATAAGCCCAAAGCTCCATACCCACAGAGGCTACTAAGGGTGACAAAGGAACATGCAAACTCACTCTCAAAAGGCTCAATGCAACATCATGCAGAAGAAAGGGAGGAAGTCAATCAAGGAAGTCCACACTACTCCAATAAAATAGAGAGTTGCATAAAGGATGAGTTCATTGAACCACCAATTCAAGAAGCTCTTGATGAAGAGGATGCTCCAACCATCATACAACACCCAAGTACTGAAATCAAGGTGGTGAAGGCAATCAACATGAGCACTAAAAAGAGGATGGTGACCAAGAAAAGAAGGACAATATCCATGAAGAATAAAAGGTCAACCAAAAGCCATCCCACCCCTACCCCAACAAGCAAGTTTCCTCAAGATAACAACAAAAGAAAGCTTGCTGGGGAGAGGCACTCAAAACAAGGGGCATTAACTGGCTCCTCTTTCCGCTTGAGGTCATTCCTCTTAACAAACTGGAAGAAGAGGAAGAAATTCATGAACAACATGTCAAGCTAATGACATTAAAAGAGCGCTTGTTGGGAGGCAACCCAACCATAGGTAACATTTTCTTTCCTTGCTTAGTTTACTTTCAATAATTTGACATATGATTGCATTCTAAGTTTGGTGTTGCCACTTAACTTTCATGCAAAGTACCATGCCAACACCACTTATTAATGCCATCATAATGTTTCTGTTTTTAGTTCTTGTGCCTTTATTGTGATCCTTAATCTTACTTGCTGAAACACAGGCATACTCACACTTTATTCTAAGACATTCATGATCCATCATAAACCCCATCACCGCTGTTTTACTTGTTGCTTGAGTATAAGCAATCATTCTAAGTTTGGTGTGGGAAGAGGAAGAATAGGAGGAAAAGGGCAACAATAATGAAGATGAACTACAAGGTGGTAAAGTTCCTTCTTCCTCTTACTTATTTCCAGCACTTTAAATTGCATGATTGTCTTCTATTTTCTTTGTATGCATGTGTGATTACTCCTTGTGAATAAGCATAATTTGATATTTGATTTGTAACATGTTGCTATGATATCATGATTATCATCTTGAATTTTACTTGCACCCAATATCTTTAAAAATGCAACAAAAAAATCATTCTTTTGAAAGGAAAATGTTGAAGAATTTTATAAATCTTGGGGCAAGCAAAAGATTAAGAGGAGTGGATGTTCTGATTGTATGATTGTGTATTGAGGTTGCATGTTTGTGAAAACTTGCATGGGAGCTCATAGACAGGAATTGAAATTTAAAAAAGTATTATGGAATTTCTCAAACATCTATTGATCCAAGAAGCAGCAACAAAAGAAAACAAAAGAATAAGAAAAACAAAAAACAAGCCCAAGGCTCTGAGCATCAATTACTAGGAAGAAAAAGAAAGAAACAAGAACTCAAAGAGTTATTGTCCTAGTTACATGCTTGTGGTGGATTTGTGTCAAAGAGAGAGGCTTGAGCAAGTATATCCTAAGGGGTGCTTCAACACCTAATACCTTAGACCAACTGGTTTGGGAGTATTGATTGAAAGCTTATCTTAAAAAGCCGCTTTGAGACATGATACCTAGAGTCGAGGCCAAGATACAAAAAAGAAAAGAAAAATGCTAGAAAATAAGTGCTGCTTCAAAGGTGACAATCTATAAAGAGGATTCCATAATATCATTTGAATGAAAGTCCGAAGATCTAAGACTTCCAAAATGTAAGGACTAATAAGCACTGGAATCCTTGCATAAGCATACAAATTAGAGTTAACCCCACTGTCACTTATTCACTTCACCCACTAAGGCATCATAAGCAATTCTTCAATACATTCCAATTAAGAGAATTCTTTGTGCATAGTTCTTTTCTTGCTTGGGGACAAGCAAGATTTAAGTTTGGTGTTGTGATGCCAGGGCATCATGGCTAGTTTTACTAGCCATTTTTTGTATGCTTTAGGTTAGTTTCATGCATTTTCTTAGGAAATAAGCAAGTATTTGGTTGAAAATGCATTCATACCATGATTCAAGCAAACATTGTGAATTTTGAATTATTTCATGAGAATTACGCATGAATTGAATGATAAAATGGATGATTCATAATCTCATGATTAAGAGCAAGACTTTGAATCACTTTGTTTGATGGATTTCAGGTAACAAGATGCAGAGAAGAGCCACATTAGTGGCTACATTAGTACCACTAACGTGGCCATTAAAGTGAAAGGAAGGAAAGCATGGAAAGTTAGTGAGAACGTTAACGCCACTAACGTTAGCAAAAGGCAAAAAGACCCACGTTAGCGACCCCGTTAGCTCCACTAACGTGGAAGAAAAGAGAAGCCCCAACGTTAGTGAGAAAGTTAATGGCATTAACTTTGAAGAAGGAGCAGTGTTATTGGCAAAAGTGAGTGCCAATAATGCTAGCGAAGCAAAAGAAGACCCACGTTAGCTTCCACGTTAGTTACATTAACGTGGGAACTAACGTGGAAGGAAAGGGAAGCGCCAACGTTAGTGGAAAAAGTGAGTGCCACTAACGTTTGTAAAGCAAAAGGAAGACCCACGTTAATGGCCACGTTAGTTACACTAA
The DNA here is from genome assembly GCF_000816755.2 of Arachis ipaensis. Classification (NCBI taxonomy): domain Eukaryota; kingdom Viridiplantae; phylum Streptophyta; class Magnoliopsida; order Fabales; family Fabaceae; genus Arachis; species Arachis ipaensis. Next base: position 85,596,596 of record NC_029788.2, on the reverse strand, counting down.
CATGGACATTAACGTGGGCAGAAGTCTCACCTGGCAGCCTGACCATGCCTTCTTCAAACAAAAATAACTTGAGCCACAAAGCTCCAAATGAGGTGATTCCAATGGCATTGGGAAGTAGGATTCCAGATCTTTCCACGAATATATGGCACTACATGGTGGACACTGAATTTGAGAGAGAAAACCTGCCCCGAAAGTGCAAAGATGAACATGGTATCAACCTGTAGTAAGGCCAGCTGACCTCTTCACCTTCCAAGAAGAGTAACTCCAGCTGTAGAGCTCCAAATGATGCACTTTCAAAAGCGTTGGAAAGTAGACATCCAGGGCTTTCCAACAATATATAATAGTATGGGGTGCACATTAAGTTTGAGCTCCAGAACCTGGCAATATTAAGTCCCTGATTGCTAACGTTATTGTGACTCGCTTTTTCCAGTAATGCTAGCAACTATGCCAGCGATCTTGCCCACTTCAAAGGAGCATAACCTGAGTTACAAAGATCCAATTGAGATGATTCTAGTTGCGTTAGAAAGCTGACATTCAGAGCTTTTCAACGATATATAATACTTTATAGTAGGCATGAAATTGGAGCACAAACAAGAGGCATCTTTTAAGCCCCAAAAACACCAAGTGGGTAGCAAGTGTGATGTTAGCCACACTAACTTCAGCACCAACGCCACACTTGTAGCGTTAGTGTGGCTAACGTTAGCACTGACATTAGCACCTCGACCTCAACTTGATTTACTTACAAGGACCACCAAACTTCAAGGAAGCAAGCCCACAAGTGTCAACCAATCAAGGCCACAAGAAGCATCTAGAATAGTAATTTTCATTCAATTGTAATTTGCTTTTAATTTCATTCTGTAATTTAGGAGAGCCTATATAAGGGCCTTAGTTTTTACATTCAAAGCGGACAGACATTCAGGAATTGGGAGATTGAAGAGGGGTCTTCGGACTCCCTCCCCTCACACACTTTTCCTTCTCTTTCTTTTCTTTGTACTTGTCCTTTATGAATTTTGAAGTTTCAAATTTTAGTTTTAATCTTCATCTTTACTTTTCTGCACTTTCTTTCTTTTCTATTTTGGTAGAGCAATGATCAACTAACTCTTTTCATTAGGTTAGAGAGCTCTATTGTGATTCAATGGATCAATTGTAGTTCTTATTCTTCTTCTTCTTTCTTTTCTCTTGATTTTACTAGAGAGGTTTCGATCTTCATCCAATTGGGTAATTGTCTCGGAAGAGAAATTGCTCATACTTGGATTTTCTCTGAACCTTGGAAGAGGAATAAGGAAATCATACTAGAAATACTCTCTCACATTGGATTAGGTTAGGGGTTGGATGGATATTGTGACATTTAATCCTACCAATACTTTGATATATAAATGTGTGTGGTATAATCAGTGACCAAACTTCATCTCTTCTCATGAGCAATTAAATCAAGGAATTGGGAAATTGTTCAAGCTTAGAGAGATTGGGTTGCCAAGGAATTGGGACCCAATCACTTAAGATTGCCAAGGAGATCAATGAATGCATTGATTGAGGAAGAGATGAGAATGAATTTGATTCGGAGGATTACAATATCTCTTGATCCCAATGTTCATTTTATTTTTAGTTCTTACATTTACTTTTCTTGCCATTTTACTTTTCTGCACTTTATTGCTTTCTTTACTTTTATGCCATTTACAATTCGTGCTGCTCATCATTCAAATCTGAACCGTCTAACTAGGATAATCAATCAACCATTGATTGCTTAATCCATTAATCTCTATGGGATTCGACCTCACTCTTTTGTGAGTTATTACTTGACGACAATTCGGTATACTTGCCGAAGGGAGATTTGTTAAGAGACAAGTTTCCGTGCATCATCCCTCAATTCCAGCCAGAAAATACCTGAAATCACAGAAAAACACAAAAACTCATAGTAAAGTCCAGAAATGTGATTTTTATTTAAAAAATAATAAAAATATACTAAAAACTAACTAAATCATACTGAAAACTATGTAAAAACAATGCCAAAAAGCGTATAAATTATCCGCTTATCACAAAACCAAACTTAAATTGTTGCTTGTCCCCAAGCAACTGAAAATCAAATAGGATAAAAAGAAGAGAATATATTATAAATTCCAAAATATCAATGAAACTTAGCTCCAATCAGAGGAGTGGGACTTGTAGCTTTTTGCCTCTTGAATAGTTTTGGCATCTCACTTTATCCATTGAGGTTCAGAATGATTGGCATCTATAAGAACTTAGAATTTAGATAGTGTTATTGATTCTCCTAGTTCAGTATGTTGAACTTGTAGCTTTTTGCCTCTTGAATAGTTTTGGCATCTCGCTCTATCCATTGAAGCTCAGAGTGATTGGCATCTATAGGAACTCAGAATTCAGATAGTGTTATTGATTTTCTTAGTTCAGTGTGATGATTCTTGAACACAGCTTTTTTATGAGTCTTGGTCGTGGCCCTAAGCACTTTGTTTTCCAGTATTATCACCGGATACATAAATGCCACAGACACATAACTGGGTGAACCTTTTCAGATTGTGACTCAGCTTTGCTAAAGTCCCCAATTAGAGGTGTCCAGGGTTCTTAAGAACACTCTTCTTTTTGCTTTGGACTTTGACTTTAACCGCTCAATCTCAATTTTTCACTTGACACCTTCACGCCACAAGCACATGGTTAGGGACGGCTTGGTTTAGCCACTTAGGCCAGGATTTTATTCCTTTAGGCCCTCCTATCCACTGATGCTCAAAGCCTTGGATCCTTTTTTATTACCCTTGCCTTTTGGTTTAAAGAGCTTTTGGCTTTTTCTTTCTCTTTTTTTTCGCCATTTTTTTCAAGCTTTTGTATTCACTGCTTTTTCTTGCTTCAAGAATCATTTTTATGATTTTTCAGATTATCAAATAACATGTCTCCTTTTCATCATTCTTTCAAGAGCCAACATATTTAGCATTCATAAACAACAACTTCAAAAGACATATGCACTGTTCAAGCATTCATTCAGAAAACAAAAAGTGTTGCCACCACATCAAAATAATTAAACTAGTTTCAAGGATGAATTCGAAACCATGTACTTCTTGTTCTTTTGTAATTAAAACATTTTTCATTCAAGAGAGGTGATGGACTCATATTCATAACTTTAAGGCATAGACACTTAAACACTAATGATCATGTAATAAGACACAAATATAAATAAACATAAAGCTCAGAAATCAAAAAACAGGAAAATAAATAAACAAGGAGATTAAGGAATGAGTCCACCTTAGTGAGGGTGGCGTCTTCCTCTTCTTGAAGAACCAATGGTGCTCTTGAGCTCCTCTATGTCTCTTCCTTGTCTTTCTTGCTCCTCCCTCATAGCTCTTTGATCTTCTCTAATTTCATGGAGGATGATGGAGTGCTCTTGGTGCTCCACCCTTAGTTGTCCCATGTTGGAACTTAATTCTCCTAAGAAAGTGTTAATTTATTCCCAATAGTTTTGTGGAGGGAAGTGCATCCCTTGAGGCATCTCAGGGATTTCATGGTGAGGAATCTCCTCATGCTCATGTTGAGGTCCATGATCTCTTGTTTGCTCCATCCTTTTCTTAGTGATGGGCTTATCCTCTTCAATGAGGATATCTCCCTCTATGTCAATTTCAGCTGAATTGTAGAGGTGGCATATGAGGTGAGGAAAGGCTAACCTTGCCCAAGTGGAGGACTTGTCAGCCACCTTGTAGAGTTCTTGAGGTATAATCTCATGAACTTCCACCTCTTCTCCAATCATGATACTATGGATCATGATGGCCCGGTCTATAGTAACTTCAGACTGGTTACTAGTAGAAATAATTGAGCGTTGAATGAACTCTAGCCATCCCCTAGCCACTGGTTTGAGGTCATGCCTTTTTAATTGAATCGGCTTGCCTCTTGAGTCAATTTTCCATTGAGCTCCTTCCTCACATATGTCTATGAGGACTTGGTCCAACCTTTGATCAAAGTTGACCCTTCTTGTGTAGGGGCGTGCGTTTTCTTCCATCATTGGCAAGTTGAACGCCAGCCTTACATTTTCCGAACTGAAACCTAAGTATTTTCCCCGAACCATAGTAAGCCAATTCTTTGGATTTGGGTTCACACTTTGATCATGGTTCCTTGTGATCCATGCGTTTGCATAAAACTCTTGAACCATTAGGATCCTGACTTGTTGAATGGGGTTGGTGAGAACTTCCCAACCTCTTCTTTGAATCTCATGTCGGATCTCCGGATACTCATTCCTTTTGAGCTTGAAAGGAACCTCAGGGATCACTTTCTTCTTGGCCACAACTTCATAGAAGTGGTCTTGATGGACCTTTGAGATGAATCTCTCTATCTCCCATGACTCAGAGGTGGAAGCAATTGCCTTCCCTTTCCTCTTTCTAGAGGTTTCTCTGGCCTTAGGTGCCATAAATGGTTATGGAAAAACAAAAAGCAATGCTTTTACCACACCAAACTTAAAATGTTTGCTCGTCCCCGAGCAAAAGAAGAAAGAAAGAAGTAGAAGAAGAAGAAAAATAGAGGAGAGGGAGAGAGAGTAGGTTTCGGCCAAGTGGAGGAAGAGAGGGTTGTGTTGTGTGAAATAGAAGAAGGAATGAGGGGTTTATATAGAAGTGGGGAGGGGTTTAGGGTTCAGCCATTTAGGGTTGGGTTTGGGAGGGAAAATATTTTGAATTTGAAGGTAGGTGGGGTTTATGGAGAAGAGAAGATGGATGTAAGTGGTGAGGAGGTGATGGGAAAGAGTGATTGAAGTGATTGGTGAAGGGCATTTGGGGAAAGAGAGTTATGAAAAGGTGTGAAGAGGAGAGAATAGGGTTAGGTGGGGATCCTGTGGGGTCTACAGATCCTGCGGGGATCCTGTGGGGTCCACAGGTCCTGAAGTGTCAAGGATTTTTGATCCCTGTACCCTTTAGACGTGTAAAACGCCCTATACATGCAATCTTGGCATTTAACGCCAAACTGCTGCCTGTTTCTGGCATTAAATGCCACTTCCATGCTCTGTTCTGGCGTTTAACGCCAGGTAGATGCTTGTTTCTGGCGTTAAACGCCAGACAGATGCTGGTTTCTGGCGTTTAAATGCCAGACTGTTCTCCTCTAGGGTGTGCTATTTTTCATTCTATTTTTCACTCTGTTTTTGATTTTTCAGTAGTTTTTGTGACTTCACATGATCATCAACCTAAAGAAAGCATAAAATAATAATGGAAAATAAATAAATATAATTAGATAACATTGGGTTGCCTCCCAACAAGCGCTTCTTTAATGTCAATAGCTTGACAGTGAGCTCTCATGGAGCCTCACAGATGTTCATAGCAAGGTTGGAACCTCCCAACACCAAACTTAGAGTTTGAATGTGGGGGTTCAACACCAAACTTAGAGTTTGAATGTGGGGGTTCAACACCAAACTTAGAGTTTGGTTGTGGCCTCCGAACACCAAACTTAGAGTTTGACTGTGGGAGCTTTGATTGACTCTGCAGTGAGAGAAGCTTTTCATGCTTCCTCTCCATGGTTACAGAAAAAGATCTTTGAGTTTGAAACACAAGGTTGTCCTCATTCAGTTGAAGGACTAACTCTCCTCTGTCCACATCAATAACAGCTCTTGCTGTGGATAGGAAAGGTCTTCCAAGGATGATGGATTCATCCTCATCCTTCCCAGTATCCAGGATTATGAAATCAGTAGGGATGTAAAGGCCTTTAACCTTTACTAGCACGTCCTCTACTTGTCCATAAGCTTGTTTTCTGGAGTTGTCTGCCATCTCTAATGAGATGCTAGCAGCTTGCACCTCAAAGATTCCCAGTTTCTCCATTACAGAGAGTGGCATGAGGTTTATCCCTGATCCAAGTTCACATAGAGCCTTCTCAAAGGTCATGGTGCCTATGGTACAAGGTATTAAGAACTTTCCAGGATCTCGTTTCTTCTGAGGCAATTTCAGTTGATCCAGATCACTCAGTTCATTGGTGAGCAAGGGAGGTTCATCTTCCCAAGTCTCATTACCAAATAATTTGGCATTCAGCTTCATGATTGCACCAAGATACTTGGAAACTTGCTCTTCAGTAATATCTTCATTCTCTTCAGAAGAAGAATACTCATCAGAGCTCATGAATGGCATAAGGAGGTTCAATGGAATATCTATGGTCTCTAGATGAGCTTCAGATTCCTTTGGTTCCTCAGAGGAAAACTCCTTGTTGATCACTAGACGTCCCAGGAGGTCTTCCTCACTGGGATTCACGTCCTCCTCCTCCCTTATAGGTTCGGCCATGGTGATTAAATTAATGGCTTTGCACTCTCTCTTTGGATTTTCTTCTGTATTGCTTGGGAGAGTACTAGGAGGAGTTTCAGTGACTCTTTTACTCAGCTGGCCCACTTGTGCCTCCAAATTTCTAATGGAGGACCTTGTTTCATTCATGAAACTTAGAGTGGCCTTAGATAGATCAGAGACTATGTTTGCTAAGCTAGATGGATCCTGCTCAGAACTCTCTATCTTTTGCTGAGTGGATTATAGAAAAGGCTTGCTATTGCTAAATCTGTTTCTTCCACCATTGTTAAAGCCTTGTTGAGGCTTTTACTGATCCTTCCATGAGAAATTTGGATGATTTCTCCATGAGGGATTATAGGTGTTTCCATAGGGTTCACCCATGTAATTCACTTCTGCTATTGCAGGGTTCTCAGGATCATAAGCTTCTTCTTCAGAAGATGCCTCTTTAGTACTGTTGGATGATTCCTTCAATCCATTCAGACTCTGAGATATCATATTGACTTGCTGAGTCAATATTTTATTCTGAGCCAATATGGCATTCAGAGTATCAATTTCAAGAACTCCCTTTCTCATGGGCGTCCCATTATTCACAGGATTCCTTTCAGAAGTGTACATGAACTGGTTATTTGCAACCATGTCAATGAGTTCTTGAGCTTCTGCAGGCGTTTTCTTTAGGTGAATGGATCCACCTGCAGAATGGTCCAATGACATCTTTGATAACTTAAATAGACCATCATAGAATATATCCAGAATGGTCCATTCTGAAAGCATGTCAGAAGGACACTTTTTGGTCAGTTCCTTGTATCTCTCCCAAGCTTCATAGAGAGATTCACCTTCTTTCTGTTTGAAGGTCTGAACATCCACTCTAAGCTTACTAAGCTTTTGAGGAGGAAAGAACTTGGCTAAGAAAGCCGTGACCAGCTTATCCCAAGAGTTCAGGCTATTTTTAGGTTGAGAGCCCAACCATATTCTAGCTCTGTCTCTTACAACAAACGGGAAAAGTATAAACCTGTAGACCTCGAGATCAACCCCATTGGTCTTAACAATATCACAGATCTGCAAGAATTCAGTTAAGAACTGAAAAGGATCTTCGGATGGAAGTCCATGAAACTTGCAGTTCTGTTGCATCAGAGAAACTAATTGAGGTTTAAGCTCAAAGTTGTTTGCTCCAATGGTAGGGATCGAGATGCTTCTTCCATGTAAATTGGAATTAGGTGCAGTAAAGTCACCAAGCATCTTCCTTGCATTGTTATTATTTTCGGCCATATTGTCTTCTTTTTCGAAAATTTCTGTCAGATTTTCTCCAGAGAGTTGTGTTTTAGCTTCCCTTAGCTTCCTCTTCAGAGTCCTTTCAGGTTCAGGATCAGCTTCAACGAGAATGTTCTTATCCTTGTTCCTGCTCATATGAAAAAGAAGAAAACAGAAAAAAAAATATAGAATCCTATATGTCACAGTATAGAGATGCCTTTATGTGAGTGGAAGAAGATAAGAATAGAAGAAGAGAAATTCGAACACCAAGAGGAAGAGAGGGTTCGAATTTTGAGATGAAGAGAAGTGTTAGTAAATAAATAAATAAATAAATAATTAGAAGGAGGTGAGAGAGAAGAATTTTTGAAAATTAAATAAATTAAAATAAAAATATTTTTGTTTTTAATTTGAAATTAAAATAAAATTCGAAATTTAGAAAAGAAATAAAATTAAAATTAAAAATTAAAATAAAGTTAATTAAAGGAATTTTGAAAAAGAGGAAGGTGATTTTCGAAAATTAGAGAGAGAGAACTAGTTAGGTAGTTTTGAAAAAGATAAGAATCAATCAAAAAGTTAAGTGGTTAATTGAAAAAGATTTGAAAATCAAATTTGAAAAGATAAGAAGTTAGAAAAGATTTTGAAATTGATTTTAAAAAAGATGTGATTGAAACTTAAATTGAAAAAGATTTGAAAAAGAAATTTAAAAAGATTTGATTTTGAAATTAAAGTTGATTACTTGACTAACAAGAAACTAAAAATATATGATTTTAAAATTTAAAGATTGAACCTTTCTTAATAGGCAAGTAACAACTTAATATTTTTGAATCAATCACATTAATTGTTAGTATTAAATTCGAAAATATGAAATAGAAATAAGAAAAAGATTTTTGAAAATCAATTTGAAATTTTCAAAAATTATGAAAGAAAAATGAAAAAGATTTTTTTTTTGAAAAAGATTTGAAAAAAGATAGAGTTTTTTAAAATGAAAAATTGATTTGACTAATAAGAAACAACTAAATTTTCAAAAGTTTTGAAAAAGTCAACTCAAATTTTCAAAAATTTATGAGTGAAAAAATGGGAAAGATATTTTTTTGATTTTTTGAATTTTAATAAAGAAAGAGAAAAACATCAAAAAGACTCAATGCATGAAAATTTTGGATCAAAACATGTGATGCATGCAAGAACACTATGAATGTCAAGATGAACACCAAGAACACTTTGAATGTCAAGATGAACACCAAGAACTTATTTTTGAAAAATTTTCAAGAAAAGAAAACATGCAAGACACCAAACTTAAAAATTTTTATTCTTTAGACATTAATGTTTCAAGAATGCATATGAAAAACAAGAAAAGACACAAAACAAGAAAATATGAAGATCAAACAAGAAGACTGGCCAAGAACAACTTGAAGATCATGAAGAATGCAATGCATGAAATTTTCAAAAATAATTAAAAAGATGCAATTGACACCAAACTTAAAACTTGACTCTAAACTCAAACAAGAAACACAAATTATTTTTGGTTTTATTATTTTATTAAGCTTTTTTTATTTTTTTTATCGAAATTTAATTGGGAAAAATGAAAAAAGAAGAAAAATTTTGTGTATTTTTCGGAAATAAGAAATAAAAAGCTTAAAATTAAAATAAAATTACCTAATCTGAGCAACAAGATGAACCATCAGTTGTTCAAACTCGAACAATCCCCGGCAACGGCGCCAAAAACTTGGTGCGCAGAAATCGTGACGGTTCCATTCATTGGTAACGGCACTGAAAACTTTATACGTACGTTCATAATCTTAATTCTTTGTCACAACTTCGCACAACTGTCCAGCAAGTGCACTGGGTCGTCCAAGTAATAAACCTTACGAGAGTAAGGGTCGATCCCACGGAGATTGTCGGCTTGAAGAAAGCTATGGTCACCTTGTAAATCTCAGTCAGGCGGATTCAAATGGATATAGAGTTTTAATAATTAAAAGATAAATAAAACATAAACTAGGATAGAGATACTTATGTAATTCATTAGTGAGAATTTCAGATAAGCGTATAGAGATGCTTTCGTTCCTCTGATCCTCTGCTTTCCTGCTGTCTTCATCCAACCATTCCTACTCCTTTTGTGAAAATTATCCAATAAGAGATATTCATTCTAGCTTGTTTGCATGTAGAACGGAAGTGTTTGTCAGGCACGCGTTCATAAGTGAGAATGATGATGAGCGTCACATAATCATCACATTCATCATGTTCTTGGGTGCGAATGGATATCTTAGAATAGGAATAAGCTTGAATTGAATAGAAAAATAGTAGTACTTTGTATTAATTCATGAGGAACAACAGAGCTCCACACCTTAATCTATGGTGTGTAGAAACTCTACCGTTTGAAAATACATAAGTGATAATGGTCCAGGCATTGCCGAATGGCCAGCCCCCATGAAAGTCTAAGATAGCATAAAAACTAATCAAAGATCCCCTACAAAAATAGTAAAAAGTCCTATTTATACTAAACTAGTTACTAGGGTTTACAGAAATGAGTAAATGATGCAGAAATCCACTTCCGGGGCCCACTTGATGTGTGCTTGGACTGAGCATTGAGATTTACACGTGTAGAGGTCTTTCTTGGAGTTGAACGCCAGTTTGTAACCTGTTTATGGCGTTTAACTCCACTTTGCAACCTGTTTCTGGCGTTTGACTCCAGAATGCAGCATGGAACTGGCGTTCAATGCCAGTTTACATCGTCAATCCTTAATCAAAGTATGGACTATTATATATTTTTGGAAAGCCCTGGATGTCTACTTTCCAACGCAATTGAGAGTGCACCATTTGGAGTTCTGTAGTTCCAGAAAATCCACTTTGAATGCAGGGAGGTCAGAATCCAACAGCATCTGCAGTCCTTCTTCAACCTCTAAATCTGATTTTTGCTCAAGTCCCTCAATTCCAGCCAGAAAATACCTGAAATCATAGAAAAATACACAAACTCATAGTAAAGTCCAGAAATGTGATTTTTATTTAAAAACTAATAAAAATATACTAAAAACTAACAAAATCATACTGAAAACTATGTAAAAACAATGCCAAAAAGCGTATAAATTATCCGCTCATCAATCTCCAGCTCCTTGTTGTTCTTCATCTTCTCACCATGATACAGCCTCAAGCGGTGGCCATTGACTTTGATGAATTTGGAACTTAAAGGATGACTTAGGTGAAAGATGCCATATTGCTCAGCCTTTTCCACCCGGTAAGGGCCGTCCCATCTTGATCGCAGCTTGCCTGGCATGAGCCTCAACCTGGAGTTGTAAAGGAGAACCAACTCCCCAGGTTTGAACTCTCTTCTCTTGATATTCTTGTTATGCACAGTCTTTACCCTCTCTTTGTATATCCTGGAGTTGTCATATGCTTCGAGTTGAAGGTTCTCTAATTCCGCTAGTTGCAACTTCCTTTCACCACCGGCGTTCTCAAATCCCATGTTGCATTCCTTTACCGCCCAGAAAGCTTTGTGCTCCACCTCCACTGAGAGGTAACAAGCCTTTCAATAAAATAGGCGGAAGGAACTCATTCCAGTTGGTGTCTTGTACGCTGTCTGATATACCCAAAGCGCATCTGCAAGCCTGGTACTCCAGTCTTTTCTATGAGGCTTGACGACCTTCTCCAGGATACGCTTTACCTCTCTGTTAGACACCTCAGCTTGTCCATTGGTCTGGGGATGGTAAGTCGTTGCCACCTTGTGAACAATGCCATGTTTCTTCAGTAGTCCTGTTAATCTCCTGTTACAAAAGTGAGTGCCTTGATCACTCACGATTGCTCGTGGTGATCCAAAGCGACAGATAATATTATTTCGAATAAACGAGACAATAGTATTAGCATCATCAGTACGGGTAGGAATTGCTTCCACCCATTTGGAAACATAATCAACAGCTAACAGTACGTATAAGAAACCATTAGAGTTTGGAAATGGACCCATGAAGTCAATACCCCAACCGTAAAAAATTTCACAGAACAACATAAGTTGTTGGGGCATCTCATCCCTCTTGGATATATTCCCAAACCTCTGGCATGGAGAGCAAGATTCCAGAAAGCAGTTGCATCCTTAAATAGTGTGGGCCACAAGAATCTACAGTCTAAAATTTTTCTAGCTGTTCTTTGAGGACCAAAATGTCCACTACTCTCTAGAGAGTAGCAGGCCTCTAAAATTGGCTGGAATTTTAATTGTGGCACACACCTTCTAATTATTCGGTCAGCACCACATCTTCATAAATATGGGTCATCCCATATATAATATTTGGACTCGCTTTTAAGCTTGTCCCTTTGATGCTTAGTAAAATTAGGAGGGAAGGTGTTCATGTTCTGGGTCGGTCAAATCGCAATAAGAGGCCCAAGCAGGCCCAAACAAATAATCACAGCCCAATCTAAAGGCAGCCAAAGCCTAAAAGGATAAAGGTGATGTACGGAAACTTGTCTCTCAACAAATTTTCCTTCGGCAAGTATACCAAATTGTTGTCAAGTAAAATCTCACAATAGAGTGAGTCGAATCCCACAGGGATTGATTGGATAAGCAACTTTAATTAGAGGAATGTTCTAGTTGAGCTAAGCAGAATTTGAGTTAAGAATTGCAAAAGATTAAATGGCAGGAAAGTAAATAACAGAAAATGTAAATACTGGAAATAAATGGCGGAATATAAATTGCAGAAAGTAAATTACAGAATCTTAAATGGAGAATTGGGAAGATGAGCATAAAACTAAATGGCAGAAAATAAAGATAATGGGTAAGATCAGAAATGGGGGATTCATTGGGCTCAGGAGATGTTGTATTCTCCGGATCAAGTTCATTTTTATCTCTTCCTCAATCAATTCATTCATTGATCTCATTGGCAATCTTAAGTGATTGGATCCCAATTCCTTGGCAACCCAATCTTTCTAAGCTTGAACAATTGCCCAATTCCTTGATTTAATTGCTCATGGGAAGAGATGAACTTTGGTCACTGATTATACCATATACATTCCCAAATCAAAGTGTTGGTAGGATTATATATCACTATATCAATCCAAACCCCAATTTGGTCCAGCATGAGAAAGCATTTCTAGCATGATCTCCTCATTCCTCTTCCAAGGTTCCGAGGAGAACCAATTATGGAAAGCTTCTCTTCCAAGATAGCTAACCAATTGGATGAAGAAAGAAAGCTTTCTAGTAAAATCAAGAGAAATGAAAGAAGAAGAATAATGAAAATTATTATTGATCCATCAATTACAACAGAGCTCCCTAACCCAAAGAAAAGGGGTTTAGTTGTTCATAGCTCTGGAAATGAAAAGCAAAAATGAAAAGTACATTCTGAAAATAAAATTAAAAGTTGCAGAGAAAGTAAATTATATAGAATGTAGTTCCCCAAAATGCTAAGCTCCCTTACTAGTTCAAAACTACTCCTATATATACTACTCTTCTGATCTTCTAGTTGGCTCTTCAAGACTTGGATATGGGCCATTGATCTTTAGTTGAAGCAGTTACAGTCTTCATTGGGCTTAGCTCTGCTTGCAGAGAGAAGGTGAGTCAGGCATGGTAGCAAGTTAGTTAGGACGTTAGTGGAGTTAACGTTAAGTGTAAATTTGGGTTCGAAAACGTTAGTGACGATAACCTTTTTCACTAACACTCCAGACCTAATTAACCCACGTTAACTTGAATGTTAGTGGCACTAACGTGACCACTAACGTTGGCTCTTGGTCTTTCGCAAACGTTATTGGCATTCACCTTTTCCAATAACGTTGCTCCTTGCTTCTTTTCCCCACATTAGTGATCCACGTTAGTGTAACTAACGTGGCCCTTAACGTAGGCATGCCCAAGCTTCGATAGCGTTAGTGACACTCAGCTTTGTCACTAACGCTTCAAACGCCCCTTCTTCCCACGTTAGTGCCTCACGTTAATTGCATTAACGTGACCACTAACGTGGTGGTGATTGCCATCTCCAACGTTAGTGACAAAGGTGAGTGTCACTAACGTTGGCCTATCATTCCTTGCTCCAAGTTACCCTTCACGTTAGTGGTCTTAACGTGACCACTAACGCGGGCAATATTGTCTTAGTCCAGCGTTAGTGACAAAGGTGAGTGTCACTAACGTTGGCGATTCCTTGTTCCTTCCACGTTAGAGTTCACGTTAATTGTATTAACGTGACTCTTAATGTGGCCAAGTGTGCCCTTTTGGAACGTTAGTGGTATTCACTTTTACCACTAACATTGGAGCTCCCCTTTTTCTCCACGTTAGCTTCCACGTTAATGTAATTAACGTGGCAACTAACGTTGGCTTTGATGGCTTTCGAAGGCGTTATTGGTGATCACTTTTTCCATTAACGCTGCAAACTTACTCCCATTCTACGTTAGTGGTCACGTTAATTAGATTAACGTGGCTTTTCCTTGCTTCCTTTGTCCTGAAATCAAACAAATAAAGTGCATCAAAGCTTGGTTCCTAATCATGAGATCATGCATCATCCATTTTATCATTCAATTAATGCAAAACTCTCATGAAATCATGTAAAGTTCACAATGTTTGCTTGAATCAAGATGTAAGTGTATATCTACCCAAAACTTGCTTATTTACTAAGAAGATGCATAAAACTACCCTAAAACAGTAAAGAAAAGGTCAGTGAAACTGGCCAAAATGCCCTGGCATCACAACACTAAACTTAAAGCTTGCTTATGCCTAAGCAAGTACTGAAACATAAGAATGATGAATGAAAGAACAAGAGAAACAAGTTCTTATTATTGAAGTAAAGTTCTTGGTTTATGGGGTTTCATGCAAAGCAACTTAGGTTCATTCCTTTTCTGGTTTCCAGGTCCATATCATACTCTTGAACACTTGCTTGATTGCATCCTATGAGATTTCTTATTTATTGATCCACCCATCTTTTCCAGGGTTTATTGCATTCTTAGGCTAAGTGCTCTGTGAGGGGGCAACTCTTTAAAATAAGCTTTCAGCTAACACTCACGAACCAGTTGGTTCAAGGTGCTAGGTGTTGAAACACCCCTAAGGACTTACTCCCTCAAGTCTCTCTCCCCATAAATGCACACCACAGGCATATGGTTTATTATTTTCTTTCACTTGAGGTCTTGGTGTCCAGCACCTCTTTGGGTTACTAAGTGTTCTGTAGCAAAGATTGCTCTTGATAGTGGATTTTCAGTTGATAATCCCGGGTTAGTTAACCCAAGTTACCAAGTGATGAGGCACTCCAGAGAACTTATTCATCCAAGCAGATCTTTTGCACAGGAACACCACAGACACATCCCTCAAAATTTAAACCCTTGGTGCCTAGCCTTATTTCTTATTATTTTTCTTTCTTTTTCAAACTCTTTTTGTTCTTTCTCTTTTTCTTATTAGGATCTTGTTGTTTAGCTAGTCTCATAGAATGTGCTTCAAGCATGTAATTCAATATACATAAGTGCCCTTATACCTTATAGGTGATCCAACTTAGCTAATCTATTACCACACCACAAACCTTGAGGACTTACTCCATAAGATGAACCCTACTCTGGTTTCTTTCATAACACTTTCTTTTTTTTCATTTAATTCAAAAGGCAAGCATACAATTAAGCAAGGTGAAAGTGAAAACAGGGAACTTAGACCAGCACATATAGACTTAAGAACTAAAAATTCTAAAGACAGAATTGAAAATTCCTAAGCTACTATGGAAGCATGTTCTATTTCATACATGATTTTCCTTATTTAAACATGAAAAAGATAAAACGAAGAGGGAACTCCACCACCTTTTACTTTGGGAATGCTCATGTCCCTCTTCTTCTTTGTTCTCCTTGTGTCTACTTGTGTTTCCTTGTATCCGTGTCATTCTGGCTCTTTTCCAATCCTCTAGTGCCTTCCTTACTGATTCATGACTCTTTTCTGCTTTTTCTCTTTCTTCTCGTGCTAATTCATCCTTCACTTCTTCATATCTTGTGATTCCTGGGTGCAATATAGGCAGTTGTCCGACTAAGTATCCGAGCCTGGCTTGAGTGTTCACATGATATCCAGTCTCACTCATGTAAACTTCTTCTGAGAACGCCCTGTATTCATCGAAGAGTTCTGTCTGTTCTCTTTGTTTCCGATGCATCTCATGTATGTGCGCACCTTGATGTTCTTGGATGTTGATTAGCTTTTGGATGGCTTCTTGTTGTTGATCTTGCTTTTGTTCCAACCTGTAGAAGGATTCATCTCATTGTTTCCCTTGTTCCAGTTGCTGCTCCATCACTTGCTTTTGCCACTCCCCTTGTTGATGCATCCACCTAACGAGTGATTCTTCTTGGCGATCTACCATTTGTAATTGAAACTCCTTCTGTGCTCCTTGATTCTCCAAGTACTGCCTAGACAAGCCATCAATGGCTTCTTATAATTGGTGCATATCCAAAGTGGCTGAAGCTTGCTCCTCTGGGTTCTGTCCTTCTACAGCTTGATGGGCTGCCCTCTTTTATCCACTCGGGGTCCCCATCTTCGAACACCACCCCAGCCCTATCGCACAGATGGAAAATAGTGCTGGGGTAGCCTAACTTTCCTCCATAATCGCTTTTCTCAGCCATCTTCCTAATGCCTTGAGCTATGAGTTCATGAACCTTGATCTCTCCCCCTTTGAGTATACATTGCACCATTATTGCTCTCTTAAGGTTCACCTCTGAATTGTTCCCGGCGGGAAGGATGGATCTCCTTACAATTTCGAACCACCCCTTTGCTTCGGGAGTGAGGTCCCCTCTCTTGATGAATTTGGGCTTTCTATGGGGATCTCGTACCTAATCAGCTCCTTGTACGTAGATATCTTGGAAAATCTGGTCATAATTTGGACTGCTATCTATTCTGGATTGATAGCTCTCTTCTGCAAATAGTATAGTTCGTAGCTTTAACGCCCTCATGATGCTCATGGGACTAAAATCCACTATTACCCCTCTTACAAAGCTTATATATGACTCATCCTCTCTATCATACCTGACTGCGTTTGCATAAAACTCTCTTACAAGAGTTGCATTTACTTTCGTGACTGGATCAGTGAGGAGCTCCCATCTTCTCTTTTCCACCTTCTCTGTGATTTTGGGGCACTCAGTTTTCTTGACTTGAAAGCCTAGCTCATATATGATCTCCTTATCAGCCATCCACCCAAATTGCAATGCATGGTGAAAGGTTCTAAATTTCTTCTCATCAAAAGGGCGTTGCTCCATAGGCTCCTTCCCTTTTCTTCTTTTAAAGCTCGATGATGCCATGAGTGACCTTTGATTTCGAATTTGTAGAAGTGTGGATGGTTGAAAGGGGGTAGCTAAGGGAGTGGGTGAGAGTGCTTTTGATGGAATAAGAGGTGTTGAAGGTGTGTTACAGGAGTAAGAAGTATGAAGAAAGGGAAATTGGAATGTGCAGAGGTACGGAATAAGAGCTACTTATATGGGGAAGTGATGAGTAAATGAAAGGTGTGGATTGATGGTATGGGCTAGTAATGGACGTTTGGGGGTTTAGCATGAAATAGGCACACGGATCATCACTTTTTATGATGGGGTTGGTTCGGTCTCCAAGGGTATCATTCTTCTAATGTTGCATGGCAACATTTCCCAATGCATTCCCTTTGAAGACATGTGTATAGTCCCCCTTTGTGAAGTGGCCGAACCCTCCTTCTTTAATTGTCCCATCAATTTCTCTTTAATCCTTCCTTCATTTCCTGTACAAGACAAAGGAATAAAATTAATGAGTTTGAAAGTTGGCGGCAAAATTAGAAAGTGGAGTAACTACTTTTTAAAATTTTTGTTTTTAACTAACTAAGTGCTATTCATGAATGCAAACCAACTGACTATCTTTAGAGTTCATGTATGCAACATTGGTGACACCAAACTTAGTTTGTGACCATGTAGTGTAAAAAGAGTTAATTTAGGCTCTAAGATTAACATGATATGAATTGCATTTATGTCCTCTTAGTGTGCCATGAACACCAAACTTGTTGTTCACTATACGTTGCATATAAGGATTCATCTAAGTATTTGTCAAAGTTGATTTGGAATTCATGAACCTTGCTTTATTAACTACTTTAAACGTCCTAAAAGGAAACTGAAAGGATATAAAACACATAAAACATGGGTTGCCTCCCATGAAGTGCTTCTTTAACGTCATTAGCTTGACGTTTTGCCTTTGTCAGGGTGGTTGGTAATGCTTCAAATCTTCCCCTCTCGCAGTGAATCTGTCTCCGTTGGCTTCATTAAGAATCTCCACATGTTCCAAGGATAGAACTCTGCTGATGGTATAGACTTTAGGTAGCTGAGATGGAATGGTGGGTAGATGAGGTGGAATAACTGGGAAATGAGCAGATATTACTTTATCCTCTGGAGAGAAATCCTCTGTAGGGATCTTCTTGTTCCTCCATCCCCTTGGTGCCTTATTCCTTGTTTCTTTTAATGCTACCCTGCTCCTTGTGGCCTCCTTTTCTAGGAAAATTTTGTTGCTGGTCTCATATGACTCTGGTGGGTTTGGCTCCTCTTGGGTTTCCTTTAGCTATTGCACCTTCTTACTATTTTGTTTACCAACCAAAGGGATTCCCAGGTGTACCATTTGTGCTTCAGTGCTTGTTTCTTCCACTAGTGCCCTATTGTAATCTTCCCTTAGTTTCTTGTTTTCTTGATCTGCTTCTTGTGAGGGTTTGAAGACATTGAAAGTGAGTTGTTCATCATGTATCCTCAGTATTAGCTCTCCTCGCTCCACATCTATAAGTGCTCTGGCTGTGGCTAGGAATGGTCTTCTCAATATGATTGGGTGGAGGTAACTTTCTTCCATCTCCAGGATAACAAAGTCTGTGGGAAGGAAGTAGTTCCCAACCTTTACTAACACGTTTTCAACCACTCCTATTGCTTGTTTTTGAGTTTTGTCAACCAGCTTGATGACTACGTCTGTAGGCATTAGTTCGTTGATCTGAAGCTTCTTCATGAGGGATAAAGGCATTAAGTTGATACTTGCCCCCAGGTCACGGAGTCCTTTGTCAAACCTTGTTTCTCCTATAGCACAGGGGATGTGAAAACTCCCTGGATCCTTCCTTTTTGTAGGTAACTCTGGTTGAATGAGAGCACTGCATTCCTTATTCATCACTATTGTTTGTGCTCCCTTTAGTGATCTTTTCTTGGTCAGCAGCTCTTTCATACATTTAATGTATGAGGGCATTTATTGGAGAGCCTTGATGAATGGTATGTTTACATGAAGGGATGCAAACATGTCGAGGAACTTTGAGTACATTCTCCTTTCTACACCACCCTTGAGTCTTTGGGGAAAGGGTGCATAAGGGTTCAGAATCTCCTTCTCCCTTAACTCCTTCTTCTGTGTGGAGTTGGGTTCTTGGTCACCCCCTTCTTGCTTCTCTATTGGAATATCTCGAGAGTGTTCTAAGGGTTTGTTCAGTTCTTCCTCAGTCCCCTTATCACTTATAGTGACCACCTTGCATTCTTCCCATCTTACTTTCCTTGCTTCACCTCTCGGGTTTTTCTCTGTGTCACTTGGAAAGCTATGAGTAGGTTTGGGAATCTGCTGAAAGTGGTATCCCACTTGAGACTCCAGCCTCTTGATGGTGTCTCCCTAGTTTTTGATATTAGCTCGCACCTCCTCCTTG
The DNA here is from genome assembly GCF_000816755.2 of Arachis ipaensis. NCBI lineage: Eukaryota > Viridiplantae > Streptophyta > Magnoliopsida > Fabales > Fabaceae > Arachis > Arachis ipaensis. The sequence continues at coordinate 85,577,518 of NC_029788.2, read as the reverse complement.
AACACTTTGTTATCTTAGATTTCCTTACATATTCCTTCAAGTAGGGTCTCAATTCTGGAGAGTCTATCTTCAGATGGTGATGGTGGGTTGAGGTTGGAGGGGTAAGAAGGGCCATTTTGGTTTTGATATGAATGTTGAGAGGTATTATTAGGTGGGTTTTGATATGGTCTCTATGTGGAATGTTAGTGAGTTACATTGTTGTTGTGGTTGTGACGTCTCTGATCTTGGCCTTGATCCTGTTGATTTTCCAACCCAAAGTTTGGGTGGTTCCTCCAACCAGGATTATAGGTTTTTGAGTATGGATCATGGGTCTGCCTAGGTGAGTTTCCAATATAGTTGGCTTGTTCCTGGTCACCCTCTTCCTTTGCATTCACTCCTTCTTGAGCTGCTGATGAGGTGGTGACTGCTGCAACTTATTTTCTTTCCATCTGCTTGGTAAGGTCAGCCAGTTGCTTGGTGATCATTTTGTTTTGAGCTAGCAGAGCATCCATGTTGTTCAGCTCCATCACTCCTCGAGTGTTGCCCCTTTCAGAGGCATAGAAGTAGTCATTCTCAGCTACAGTCTCGATGACATCTATGGCCTCTTCAATGGTCTTCTTCTTGTTCAGAGATTCCCCGGATGAGTGGTTTACTGCCTTGTTTGATTCATAAGAAAGACCCTCATAGAAGATGTGTAATTGCACCCATTCATTGAACATGTCTGGTGGGCACCTTCTTGTTAAGTCCTTAAACCTCTCCCATGCTTCATAGAGAGTTTCACCATCTTGTTGCCTGAAGATTTGTACCTCAGTTCTCAACCTGTTGATTCTTTGAGGAGGGCAGAATCTTGCCAAGAATTTGATCACCACTTCTTCCCAGGTTGTTAAACTCTCCTTCGGGAAGGATTCCAGCCATTTAGATGCTTCATCCTTGAGTAAAAAGGGAAACAAAAACATTCTATAAGTGTCAGGATGAACACCATTAGACTTCACAGTATCACATATCCTTAGGAAGGTGGTGAGATGTTGATTGGGGTCTTCTTGGGCGCTTCCTCCGAATGCACAGTTGTTCTGAACAAGGGTGATAGCTGGGGTTTTAGTTCAAAGTTATTGGCATGTATGGTTGGCTTTTGGATGCTACTTCCACAGTTTCTTGGGTTTGGATTGATATAAGAGCCCAAAACTCTTCTCTCTTGCACAGCATGATTTGCTGGTCCTTCTCTGGCATGGTTGTAAGCTTCTTCTTCATGGTGGTTCTCCACATTCTCCTCCATGTCTGGTTCAAAATACTCCTCCACTTCTTCAGCACCAACAACTCTCTTTCCTCTTGCTTCCCTCCTTAATCTAAGGAAGGTCCTCTTAGGTTCAGAATCAAAGGAAGTTGAAGCCCCGCTTCTTCTACATGTCAAACAACCAACAAGGCAAAAGCAAGAAGAAGATAAATGCAGAAAGTACTCTTGTTAGAAATGCTGTTAGTGTGAGTGATGTAATATATCAAATAGTTAGTGGGTTAGTGAACTGATTTGTAAACAATGAAGAAAACACAACAGGCGGGTAAGGGGTAAAGGAAAGAAAATAGCTAAGACTGAAAGTAAATCACTCAAATGGAATTAAACAGAACAAAAGAAAAATTCTCAATCTAGTTATCCACCAATTAAATCATCGCTAATACAAAATCAATCCCCGGCAACGGCGCCATAAACTTGATGCACGGAAACTTGTCTCTCAACAAATTTCCCTTCGGCAAGTATACCGAATTGTCGTCAAGTAAAAACTCACAATAGAGTGAGGTCGAATCCCACAGGGATTGATTGGTCAAACAACTTTAATTAGAGGAATGTTCTAGTTGAGCTAAGCAGAATTTGAGTTAAGAATTGCAAAAGATTAAATGGCAGAAAAGTAAATAACAGAAAATGTAAATACTGGAAATAAATAGCGGAATATAAATTGCAGAAAGTAAATTGCAGAATCTTAAATGGGGAATTGGAAAGATGAGCATAAAAGTAAATAGCAGAAAATAAAGATAATGGGTAAAATCAGAAATGGGGGATTCATTGGGCTCAGGAGATGTTGTATTCTCCGAATCAAGTTCATATTCATCTCTTCCTCAATCAATGCATTCATTGATCTCCTTGGCAATCTTAAGTGATTGGATCCCAATTCCTTGGCAACTCAATCTCTCTAAGCTTGAACAATTGCCCAATTCCTTGATTTAATTGCTCATGGGAAGAGATGAAGTTTGGTCACTGATTATACCACATACATTCCCAAATCAAAGTGTTGGTAGGATTATATGTCACTATATCCATCCAAACCCCAATTTGGTCCAGCATGAGAAAGCATTTCTAGCATGATCTCCTCATTCTTCTTCCAAGGTTCCGAGGAGATCCAATTATGGAAAGCTTCTCTTCCAAGATAGCTAACCAATTGGATGAAGAACGAAAGCTTTCTAGTAAAGTCAAGAGAAAAGAAAGAAGAAGAATAATGAAAACTATTATTGATCCATCAATTACAACAGAGCTCCCTAACCCAATGAAAAGGGGTTTAGTTGTTCATAGCTCTGGAAATGGAAAGCAAAAATGAAAAGTACATTCTGAAAATAAATTTAGAAGTTGCAGAGAAAGTGAAATATACAGAATGTAGTTCCCCAAAATGCCATGCTCCCTTACTAGTTCAAAAGTACTCCTATATATACTACTCTTCTGATCTTCTAGTTGGCTCTTCAAGTCTTGGATATGGGCCGTTGATCTTTAGTTGAAGTAGTTACAGTCTTCATTGGGCTTAGCTTTACTTGCAGAGAGAAAGTGAGTCAGGTGATGACAAGTCATCTTAGCCTATTTTAACTAGTCTTTTTCTTTTGTTTTCATTAGAATTATGCACTTTCTTGAGCTACAAGCAAGTCAATTAGGTAGATTTTCATGCTTCCTTTGATTTAATCAACCATGTATGAATTCATGCTATTTCATGAGGTTTTATACTATAATTGTCACATATTATGAAAGAATGAATATCTCATGATTTTAAGCATAGCTTTGACGTGTTTGGTTGATTAATGATAGGTGAAGAAAGCTTGGAGAAAGGTTGAAGCAAGAAGGAATAGCTAGGAGTAAATTTCATGAGGTTTTATGCTATAATTGTCACATATTATGAAAGAATGAATATCTCATGATTTTAAGCATAGCTTTGACGTGTTTGGTTGATTAATGATAGGTGAAGAAAGCTTGGAGAAAGGTTGAAGCAAGAAGGAATAGCTAGGAGTAAAGAGAGGACAATGGAATAAGTGAAATTGAACCAGGAAGCAAAAAGCTGGACCAAAAGTTAGCCTCAAACTTTTCTTGATTGAATTTAATTTCTATTAATTTCTCTTCATCTACTTTCCTTGCAATTTACAATTCCCTTGCAATTGTTCTTGTTGGATCTAGGAAGGCATTGAGATCTAGACTCGGTTTTCTAGTCTCTGGGTCCTGAGATCTGAACTTTCAATTTCTAATTCTCTGTTTACTGTTTTCATGTTCATTTACTTTTCTGCTTCAAGATCCGATTTAACCCAAACCCTCTTCTACTTCTCTGCTTGATGCAAATTAACTTTTCCTTGTTTAATTTATGCAAATCCAAGTCCCAATCCCCTTTACAATTTAATTCATTTACATTTCTTGCACTTTAAGATTCCGCAATTTACATTTCTTGCATTCTAT
>NC_029788.2:85493038-85573818 GCF_000816755.2 Arachis ipaensis | reverse complement strand
CATAATCAAAGAGCAAGATGTCAAGCTAGTGACAATAAAAGAGCGCTTGTTGGGAGGCAACCCAACCGGAGGTAGTTTTCTGTTCATAACTATTTTAATAAAAAGGTTAATTAGTTTTATCTATAATGCAAGAAGCTAAGTTTGGTGTTGCACACCAAAACAATATAAGGGAGAATGCAGGATTCTAAGTTTGGTGTTTCACCAAAATCCCATTATAAAACACATTCTCACTTTCTGCATAATGCTGGCTTCAAGCATGTTGGATGAACTAGTTAACTATTCTGCTGTTTCCTAGTTTTCAGTTTTATTGCTTTTGAAAAAGAAGAAGAAAAGAAACAAATTATCACACATGGTTAATTTGATGCATGAAAACCATTGGCAAGGTACTAAGTTTGGTGTTCCCACACCAAAGTAAGTTCAAAAGCCCATAAATAAATCAGCCAGACTAACCATTGTTTCCAAGTGCTTGGGGAACAAGCAACTTTCAATATCATTGCAGAGGTCCATACAAGCTTTTGGAAGGATTAAGCATCATCAACCAAAGAAACAAAAGATGAACCTAAAAGCCAGCAATGATGATGATGAGAAGAAGGAAAGCAAGCGAACTCCAAAAGGTTGTATTGTTAAGTGATTATCTTACATCAAACACTGCTATGATTGAGAGTGGCTTAGTTTCCCTGATTATCTGTCTGTATAGCATAGTTTTTCTGTAATTCAATAAGCAAGATGCTTGATTATTCACAACATTTTTCTCTTCAAAACTTGTTTGTACTCAATGTTCAAGAATGCATCACATGAGAGTTCTTTGAAAAGAAGGATTGAGGAATTAAACAATTTTGAGGCAAGCGAAAGATTAGGAGAAGTGGTGGTTCTAGTTGTATGATTATGTATTGAGGTTGCATGCTTGTGAAAACTTGCATGGGAGCTCATAGGCAGGACATGAAGTTCAAAGAAGTATTGTGGAGATTCTCAAAAATTTATTGATCCAAGAAGCAGCAAACAAAACAAAAGAAAAAAAAGAAAATACAAAAACAAAAAGAACATGGCCCAAGGCTCTGAGCATCAATTACTAGGCAGAAAAAGAGAGAAGAAACAAAACTCAAAGAGTTGTTAGCCCCTAACTTTTGGGCTAACGTTGGAACTTGAAAATCACTCCCTGGGCACCAAAAGTTTGCGCCAACATTAGCCCCTAACTTGGTGGCTAACGTTGGCATAAGAAAAACCTCCCTGGCCACCAAAAGTTTGCGCCAACGTTAGCCCCTAACTTTTGGGCTAACGTTGGCACATGAAAAATACAAGGGGAGGAGCAAAAGTTTGCGCCAACGTTAGCCTTTAACTTTTGGGCTAACGTTGGCGCCATAAGTACACATTAGGAGGCCAACGTTGGAGCAAAAGTTAGACCCCTAACTTTTGTCCCAACGTGGATAGCAGCAAGTTATGGTGGCTGATATGAAAAGTTGGAGCAAAAGTTAGCCCCTAACTTTTGCTCAAACTTTTACTCCAATTGTTGCAAAACTCTAACCCGGTTCATTTGGTTCACTTTGGTTCTTCTCCAAACTCCAAGAGCAATCAACCAAGGCCTCTTTCAACCCAATTCCACCAAGAGCAAAGGCCCAACTCAAGGCTTGAAGATCATTTGAAGAAAGTGTATAAATAGGATAGAATTCAAGTTCTTCAGGGAGCTTTCCCTTTGAATTTTCATAATAGTTTTCGGAGAGCTTTGATATTGAGTGATCTTTAATTTCTTAGTCTTGGGGAAGGAGAATTCACTTCTCTTCCTCTTAGTTTTATTGCTTTCAATTTCAATTACAACTGTCTTGGATCTTGGGTTGGAGAATTGAAGAAATTATGTTTCAATCTCATCCTTGGATCTCTCTGCTTTATTTACTGCTTGATTGAATTTAATTTCTGTTAATTGCTCTTCATCTACTTTCCTTGCAATTTACAATTCCCTTGCAATTGTTCTTGTTGGATCTAGGAAGGCATTGAGATCTAGACTCGGTTTTCTAGTCCCTGGGTCCTGAGATCTGAACTTTCAATTTCTAATTCTCTGTTTACTGTTTTCATGTTCATTTACTTTTCTGCTTCAAGATCCGATTTAACCCAAACCCTCTTCTACTTCTCTGCTTGATGCAAATTTACTTTTCCTTGTTTAATTTATGCAAATCCAAGTCCCAATCCCCTTTACAATTCAATTCATTTACATTTCTTGCACTTTAAGATTCCGCAATTTACATTTCTTGCATTCTAAGTTTCTGCCATTCAATTTCTTGTTCTTTAAGATTCAGCAATTTATTTCCTGTTCTCTTTAATTCCATGCAATTTAATTTCTGCAAATCACAAAATACTCAACCAAATCTTGATTCGCTTGACTAAATTAACCACTAAGCTAAAATTGCTCAATCCTTCAATCCCTGTGGGATCGACCTCACTCCCGTGAGTTTTTATTACTTGATGCGACCCGGTACACTTGCCGGTTAGATTTGTGTGTTTTGGGAGAAATTCATTTTTCCACCAAAATACTCATCATCAGGCATGGTAGCAAGTTAGTTAGGACGTTAGTGGCATTAACGTTAAGCGTAAATTTGGGTTCGAAAACGTTAGTGACGATAACCTTTTTCACTAACGCTCTAGACCTAATTAACCCACGTTAACTTCAACGTTAGTGGCACTAACATGACCACTAACGTTGGCTCTTGGTCCTTTGCAAACGTTATTGGCATTCACCTTTTCCAATAACGTTGCTCCTTGCTTCTTTTCCCCACGTTAGTGATCCACATTAGTGTAACTAACGTGGCCCTTAACGTGGGCATGCCCAAGCTTCGAGAGCGTTAGTGACACTCACCTTTGTCACTAATGCTTCAAACGCCCCTTCTTCCCACGTTAGTGCCTCACGTTAATTGCATTAACGTGGTGGTGATTGCCATCTCCAACGTTAGTGACAAAGGTGAGTGTCACTAACGTTGGCCTATCATTCTTTGCTCCACGTTACCCTTCACGTTAGTGGTTTTAACGTGACCACTAACGCGGGCAATATTGGCTTAGTCCGGGATTCCTTGTTCCTTCCACGTTAGAGTTCACGTTAATTTTATTATTTTATGGTTTATATTGTGTTCAATTGTGTGGTTTTATCAAATCTTTACCCACTTATTCATATGATTAGCATGTATTTACAATTCCTTCCCAAAATTACTCCATGGTTGAAAACTTGCTTCCTAGAGGCTTTTAATTATGTATTTTAATTCTCCTTTATTCCATTCAATGCCGTGATCCCTGTGTTAAGTGTTTCAGGCTTTATAGGGCATGAATGACTTGGAAATTAGAGAGGAGGCTTGCAAAAATGGAAGGAACACAAGAAATTAAGGAGATGACCAGCGAGAAGCGACGCGGACGCATGGCCCATGCGACCGCGCGAAATGGAGAAATCGTAGTGAAGCACTCGCGTGCCTGACGCGAACACGTGAATTGGAAGCTGCACGAGTGACGCGAATGCGTGGACGACGCGCACGCGTGGCACAGAAAACACTGAGTGATGCGAACGCGTGGACGACGCGGTCGCGTGACGTTCGCGATCTGCAGAATTTACAGCAAACGCTGGCATGGATTCTAGGCTGCGTTTTAACCCAACTTTCGGCCCAGAAACGCAGATTAGAGCCAGGGAACAAGCAGAGATGAAACAACTCTCATTCCACATAATAATCTTTAGTTTTAGATCTGACTTTACTCCTCCTCTAGGTTTTCTCTCTACACATTCATAGTTCTTAGGATTTTGTTTTTATTGCTTTTTGGATTGGGATATTGAGAAGAGTTATTACCTCCGTCAAGACTTCATCATTCTAGTTTGTTTTCCTTACTTGTCACTTACTCTTTCATATCCTTAATTTGTTCAGAATTACTATTGGATTATTTTTAGAATTTATTAATACAAGAACTATTTTTATTTTTAATTGGTCTTTTTGATTATTATTTATCATGTCTTCCTTTATTTACCTTTCTTATTTTGTGAAGTTTACATTCATAATGAGTGAGTAGTTCTCTAACTTGATTGGGAGTTGATTGAAAGGAGAACCTTGAGTTGGAATGCTCAAGAGTAAAATTGTAATTGGATTTATTGTTGGATGGCTCTCTAGTCACTGACACTAATCCTTCCCAAGGGAGAGGATTAGAACTTGTGAATAGAAGTAGACTTCCAACTTGCTTGACTTTCCTCTACCTAGTAAAGGATAACTAAGCAGAACAACCTTCAATTATCAATTAATCTTGGGAGAACTCCAACAAGGATAGAACTTCCGATTAATCTACTCCTGGTCAAGATTTTTATTTAAATTACATAAATTCTCTGATTTAATTTTCTGTTTATGAAACTCAAAACCATTTTGGAAAACATCTGATTAATAAAATAGCACATCTTTTTGCAACTCGTTGGGAGACGACTTGGGATTCATACTCCCAGTATTTTAATTCTAATTTGTCACAACCCTTCTAAATTGATAAGCGGATTTTTGTTGGTTAAGAACTGTACTTGCAACGTATCTCTTATATTAATTTCTTAATCCGCCAATTTTTGCCACGTCAATTTTTGGCGCCGTTGCTGGGGAGATTGCAATAGAGTGCTAAGTTATTGATTGGAATTTATTTATTTGCATTTTATTTTATCTTGCTACTATGAGCTGCATGTTTCTTTCATTGAATGATGTGTTCACTTCCTGATCCAAGCTTGCCAGTATTTGATCCTGAGATCGAAAGAACTATTTCACGTATAAGGCAAGCTCGGCGTCGGTTAGTCCTCTTCGAGGACGAATCTGAAATGTCACTTAAGGAAGAAACAAGATCCCTTTCTACTAATTCGGTTGATTTATGTGCAGGTGACATGGCAGCACCTAGGAGAGTTACTATCCAGGAAGCTAGAGCCCCTGAATTTATACTGCAACCGTATCAAGCACATCACCCAGCGGTGGCTGCAGATTTTGAAATAAAGACTGCACTACTCAACTTGATGCCTAAGTTTCATGGCTTACCTGCTCAGGAGCCTATCAAGCACCTTAGGGATTTCCAGGCAGCCTGTTCTACTGTTAGGCGTGATGGTGCAGATGAAACTTCTATTTTGTTAAAAGCCTTCCCATTCTCTCTTGAGGAAAAGGCGAGAGAGTGGTACTACACTCAACCCGGAGCAACTGTTTCTAACTGGGATACGCTCAGAAGAGAATTTTTGAAAAAATTCTTTCCACCTGAAGTTACTGATAAACTGAGGAAAGACATTTCCATGATTGTTCAGGACGAATCCGAGATTCTCTACGAATACTAGGAGCGCTTCAACAATCTTCTGGAAGCATGCCCCCACCATATGATTGACAAGATAGTGTTGCTCGGCTACGTCACACTGGGCATGAAGCCTCAAGATAAGACCACATTGGAAAGTGCTAGCAATGGGTCTATGAAAAAGTACAAGACCACTGATGAGGCATGGCAATTGATCAGCGACTTAGCTGAATCTACTTAGAATCACAGGCAGAAACAAAGCCGGTCAAAAGCTGTTTCAGAGGTATCTTCTAGCAAAGAGACTACTGCTCTGACTCAGAGTATATGTGAAATGACCAACTTACTGAAGCAGATGCAGTTGAGTCAACAACAAGCTCAGCAAGCTCAACCTTCTCCACCACAGCAAAGTCAACAGTTAGTCCCACAGAGAGTGTGCAGAATCTGTGCTGATTATAGTCATTATACTGATGAATATCCACAGCTCCAACAGGAAGACAATACTGTAGTAGCCACTCATAACTTTTATGACCGCCCGAATCAAGGATACAATCAACAAGGAAGCAACTACAACCAAAGTGGGAACTATAACCAGAGTTGGCAGGATAATTCCAACCAGGGCTGGAGGGACAACAATAACAGAGGAGGCAGAGACAATCAGGGAAATCAGAGGTGGAATAATAACAACAACAGGGAGCAGAACCAGAACCAGCCTTACAGAGCACCTCACCTGAAGCAATCCCAAGGACCACAGCACAACCAACAACAAGTTCCGCAGATCACTAATTCTAATTTCTCTCCGAATGACGAGATGCTTCAATCCCTTGCACAAGGACAAAAGAGCATGGAAAGTTCATTTAACGGTCTAACATCCGCTATACAAGCTCTCATCTCTTAGATGGGATCATCCAATACTTCAAACACTCAACATGCAAGCTCCAGTGGAATTCCTTCTCAACCCTTACCCAATCCAAAGGGTGGCATCAATGCCATCACCCTAAGGTCCGGAACCACACTGCAAGAGAGGAATCAGGAGGAGCCAAACCCACCAGAACACGCCCCAGCTAAAGAGGTGGTGGAGGTAGAAGATGCTGAAGAGGAAAAAGACGTACAAAACATGGTTGAAGAAGAAGAATCTCAACCACAGAAAGAAGCACCAAAGGATGCAGACGCTGCAGAAAATGCCCTCCCTATTCCATTTCCACAAATTGCAAGGAAGCCCAGAAAGCAGATGGAACTTGATCCCAAAATGGTAGAAATATTCAAAAAGGTTGAGGTAACTGTTTCCCTTTTTGATGTTATTCAGCAAGTACCTAAATACGCAAAGTTTCTAAAAGATTTATGTATACATAAAGACAAAATTAATGAATTAGAAACTATTCCTTTAGGTAGTTCTATATCTGCTTTAATGGGAGGTATACCTGAAAAGTGTAGTGATCCAGGCCCATGTATGGTTAACTGTACCATTGGAGGTGTGATATTTTCTGACTGCATGTGTGATTTAGGAGTGTGTGTTAGTATAATGTCTTTGTCTATATATGATACTTTGAGGCTCCCTCCCTTAAAAAAGATGGCAGCTCGTTTTGTGTTAGCAGATAAACGCATTATTACAGTGGTTGGAATTGCTAAAGATGTATTAGTGAGCATTAAGGGGCTCACATTTTCCATTGACTTCTATATCCTGGAAATGCCCCCTAATGACTCAGGAAGGCCATCATCAATCCTACTTGGAAGACCATTCTTGAAGACTTCAAAGTTCAAGCTGGATGCATTCTCAGGAACTTACTCCTTTGAGATAGATGGCAGAGCAGTGAAGTTCAGCTTAAATGAAGCGATGAAGCATCCTCCGGAAGATCATTCTATCTTCCAGTGTGATATTATTGATGAAACTGTAGCTGAAGTTCACCAGGAAGAATTAGAAGAGAAGTACATAGGGAAAGGTCCAAGTGTGGGGACACTTTCTGAAGACAATGAGAGCACTTTGCCACTATCACCAGCTCCGGATGATCCAGAGCCTGGCCATGAGCAGAAATTAGAATTAAAGCCCCTCCCTCCACACCTCAAGTATGCTTATCTTGAGGACAAGCAGAAGTTTCTAGTTATCATTGCAAGGGAACTCACTTCTCAACAAGAAGAACAGCTACTCAGTGTGCTGAGAAAACACAAGAAAGCAATTGGATGGAGCCTAGCGGATATAGTAGGCATCAACCCTCAAGTTTGTGAGCACAGAATATTCTTAGAAGAGGGAGCAAGGCCTATCCATCAACCTCAAAGAAGATTGAATCCCACCATCTTAGAAGTTGTCAAGAAAGAAGTGACCAGGCTACTTGAAGCAGATATCATTTACCCCATCTCAGATAGCGAATGGGTCAGTCCAGTACAAGTGGTGCCCAAGAAGTTTGGAATCACAACAGTAAGAAATGAACATGGGGAGCTTCTGACAACTAGAGTGTAGAATTTATGGAGAGTTTGCATTGACTATAGGCGTCTCAACCAAGCCACTCGTAAGGATCATTACCCCTTGCCATTCATTGATCAGATGCTTGATCGCCTGTCAGTCTGTTCATTCCTTGGCCATGCAGGTTTTTACCGGAGATTCATTAAGGACTTCAGTAAGGTAGCACTACCCTTATCCAGACTACTACAGAAAGATATTGAGTTCGAGTTCAGTGAGGATTGCAAACAAGCGTTTGATAAGCTGAAGACCGCCCTAACTCAAGCTCCAATTGTGAGAGGACCAGACTGGAGCCATCCATTTGAAATCATGTGCGATGCTTCCAATCATGCAGTAGGAGCAGCGCTGGCTCAACGCGAAGGTAAGGACCCTTTCGTCATTGCTTATGCGTCTAAAACTTTAGACGCTGCTCAGTCTAATTACACTACTACTGAAAAAGAGCTCTTAGCTATTATGTTCGCTCAGGATAAATTCTGAGCCTATTTACTTGGTACTAAAGTAGTAGTGTACTCAGACCACGCAGCTCTAAAGTATTTATTAGCTAAAAAGGAGTCCAAACCGAGGCTTATACGTTGGATACTACTACTACAAGAATTTGATTTAGAAATTAAGGATACGAGTGGTGACCAGAATCAAGTGGCAGACCAATTGAGTCGCCTTGAGCACATTAAGGATATCGCCACTCCTATAAATGATAATTTCCCGTTCAACAACTTACAAGCAGTATCTGAAGTAGTCCTTTGGTATGCACCTGTAGCTAATTATCTAGTCAGCGGCACTTTTCCTCCAAACTTTACTAAGCATCAAAGAGACAAGATGAAAAGTGAGTCCAAATATTATATATGGGATGACCCATATTTATGGAGATGTGGCACTGACTAGGTAATTAGACAGTGTGTGCCTCAATCAGAATTCCAGTCCATTTTAGAGGCCTGCCACTCATCTGAGAGTGGAGGACATTTTGGCCCTCAAAGAACAGCTAGAAAAATTTTAGACTGTGGATTCTGGTGGCCTACTCTTTTTAAAGACGCTGCGGAATTTTGTAAATCTTGTTCTCCATGCCAAAGGTTTGGTAATATATCCAAGAGGGATGAGATGCCTCAACAGATTATGCTTTTCTGTGAAATTTTTTATGTTTGGGGCATTGACTTCATGGGTCTATTTCCAAATTCTAATGGTTATTTTTATATATTGTTAGTTGTAGACTACGTTTCTAAATGGGTGGAAGCAATTCCTACCCTCACTGATGACGCTAACACTGTTGTTTCCTTTGTTAGAAACCATATTATTTGTCGCTTTGGATCACCACGAGCAATCGTGAGCGATCAAGGCACCCATTTTTGTAACAGGAGACTAACAGGATTACTGAAGAAGCATGGGATAATTCATAAAGTGGCAACAGCCTACCATTCCCAGACTAATGGGCAAGCCAAAGTGTCTAACAGAGAGATAAAGCGTATATTGCAGAAGATAGTCAAACCTCATAGAAGAAACTGGAGCACCAGACTACAAGATGCACTCTGGGCATACAGAACGGCATACAAGACACCCATTGGGATGAGTCCCTTCCACTTGGTTTATGGAAAAGCCTGTCACCTCCCAGTTGAGGTAGAGCACAAAGCCTTTTGGGCAGTGAAGGAGTGCAACATGGGATTTGAGAAAGCCGAAGCTGAAAGGAAGTTGCAACTGCAAGAATTAGAAAGCCTTCACCTAGAAGCTTATGAGAACTCAAGGCTGTACAAGGAAAAGATGAAGGCTGTGCATGATAAGCACATCAAGAGGAGAGAGTTCCAACCTGGGGACTTAGTCCTCCTTTACAACTCTAGACTGAGGCTCATGCCAGGCAAGTTGAGATCAAGATGGGAAGGTCCATATAGAGTAGAGAAGGCCGAGCCATACAGAGTTTTCCACCTGAGTCATCCTTCAAGCTCTGAATTTATCAAAGTTAATGGACATCGCTTAAAGCTATATCATGGTGAGAAGATGAAGAAAAACAAGGAGCTAGAGATCTTCCTCTTGGAGGATCCAACAACAGCAGCAGACTGAGCTAGTGGAGCGTCCAACTTAAGGACGTTAAAGCAAAGTGCTGGGTGGGAGACAACCCACCATGGTATGATCGTTTCTTTCTTTTTTCTTAGTTTTCTTTGTCAATAACTCTTCTCATTCTTAGCACATATAGTTTGCATCTTCATTTGTATATTGTATAAAAAAAAAACCCACGCGACAGCGTCACTGACGCGCTCGCGTCACAGGTGCGTAAGGAAGAAAAAGAAATCGAACAGAAAGTCACGCGAGAGCGTGGCTGGAGGCGTGCCTTTGGCACAATTTGACCCACGCAACCGCGTCGTTGACGCGTCTGCGTCATGTGGGAAAAATGCCTCCCACGCGAAGGCGTGCCCTGAAAATCGACGTAAGAAAGGGTGCATGGCAGCAAGTTGTGATAGAGTGGGGCTGGAATGGTGCTAGATGCACAAGCCCTACCACGCGGACGCGTGCCCCACGCGCCCGCATCATTTTCCAATCTTGGCCATTCACACGATCGCATCAACCATGCGAACGCGTCACCCTGGAATTTAGCAACAATGAGTTTCGAACAGAGACTTGCGCGAGCGCGAGGCTACCCTCGCGCCACTAGCGCAGATCATGTCACGCGTCCGCATGACCGACGCATCCGCGTCTGTTCATCTAAGCGCCATTCGCGCGAACGCGTACCCCACGCGTCCGCGTCTCTTGCGCCGCACAACATATCCACATCTGCCAAAATATCTTATATTTCTCTTCCCCAAATCCTACTTTTTCTTTTTCCTTCTTATTTCTTCTTTCCCCCTTTCTTCCTTCTTCCTTCTTTCTCACTTTCTACTTTCTCTCTCTCACTATCATTATCAAGGTTTTTCTTTTCTTCTTCCCTCCTTACTTGTCTATTCTTCTTCTTGTTTTTATGTTTTCTTCTACTTTTCTTTTTCTTTTTCCTTTTATTATCCTTGTTTTCTTTTTCTTTCTTTTCCTTTTTTATTGGTGTTGGAAATTTATTTGGGTCATTGTTTCTTATGATTTGCTTGTGGATTGTTAAGAAATTATTTAACAATTATATATTATTTTTTTAAGGGTTCTTGCATGTTCAATCCAATACTTTCAATACCTTAGTTAACATGCATGCTATGTGTTTGTGAAAATGCCCGTATGGCATTGTACACTATTTTTAGATTTCTTTTAATCTACTACTCTAAATGCTTGCTTTTCACAAAACCCTTTTTATATTTTATTAATTTAATATAATTATTATTACAAACACATTGCTAGTTTGACAGACTTGGTAATCTAACTTGGACATTGAATGCTTGATCTATGCTACTCATGCCTTTGCCGGCATGCCACTAAACACCTTGCATTTAATTGTCATCATATGCACTTGCTATATTTCCATTGATGATTTTTCACATGTAGTCATGACCATGTGTTAACATCATTCATCTTTAATGTGCATTGATTACCGCCACCAAGAAAGAAAAAGAGAAAGCTACTCCCAAACCACCAGCAAGAAGAGGAACAAAAAGAGCATTAGTAGCAGAGCCATTTTCAACTGCAGTTAAGCCCTCAACAAAATAAATTAAGAGGATTATAAAGGTCGATGAAAAAGAGAAAGCCTTCCCAGCAAAGGACACTGTGCGATTTCCCAACCACTACTGTGAGCAGATGTTCCCCATCCTGGCAGCAAGGAATTTCAACAATGAATACCTGCTTATCCTCCCGACCCGTATTGCTAAATTTGTTGAGCGTCGAATCGAACAAAGACACTGGGGGTTCCTACAAAGACAGCCACGATAGGTTAATCTCTCATAGGTAGTCGAGTTCTACTCTAATTTTCACTTGCCAACCCTGCAGTCTGTCTATGTCCGTCAGAAGCAAATCCCCATTACAGAAGAGGCCATTCAACGAGCTTTTGATCTCCCCCCAACTCCAGAAGAACTGGACGCATTCAAAGAAGCCTCACTCAAGCGCCAGACATACCAATTTGACTGGGACGCCGTTCTCAGAGTTATCGCACAACCTGGCAGCAGATGGATCTACGGATACCATCGATCTGGACCCAAAGGGATATCGGCTTCAGCACTTACCCTGGAAGCTCGAGTATGGGCACTGATGCCAGGGCATTTTGGCCAGTTCCACTGACCTTTTCTTTACTATTTTAGGGTAGTTTCATGCATTTTCTTAGTAAATAAGCAAGTTTTGGGTAGATATTCACTTACATCTTGATTCAAGCAAACATTGTGAACTTTACATGATTTCATGAGAATTATGCATGGATTGAATGATAAAATGGATGATGCATGATCTCATGATTTAGAACCAAGCTTTGATGCACTTTATTTGCTTGATTTCAGGACAAAGAAAGCAAAGAATAGCCACGTTAGTAGCCACGTTAGTCTAACTAACGTAACCACTAACGTGGAATGGGAGCTAGCTTGCAACGTTAATAGAAAAAGTGATCACCAATAACGCCTTCGAAAGCCATCATAGCCCACGTTAGTGGCCACGTTAATTACATTAACGTGGAAGCTAACGTGAAAGAAAAGGGAAGCTCCAACGTTAGTGGTAAAGGTGAATATCACTAACGTTCCAAAAGGGTGCAATTGGCCACGTTAAGAGTCACGTTAATTACACTAACATGAACTTTAACGTGGGAGGAGCAAAGAATCGCCAACGTTAGTGACACTCACCTTTGTCACTAACGTTAGACTAAGCCAATATTGCCCACGTTAGTTGCCACGTTAATTACATTAACGTGGAAGCTAATGTGGAGGAAAGAAATGATAGGCCAACGTTAGTGACACTCACCTTTGTCACTAACGTTGGAGATGGCAATTACCACCACATTAGTGGTCACGATAATGCAATTAACGTGAGCCACTAACGTGGGAAGAAGGGGCATTTGAAGCGTTAGTGACAAAAGTAAGTGTCACTAATGCTCTCGAAGCTTAGGCGTGCCCACGTTAAGGGTCACGTTAGTTAGACTAACGTGAACCCTAACGTGGGGAAAAAGAGGCAATTAGCAATGTTATTCGGAAAGGTGAATGCCAATAACGTTTGTGAAGGACCAAGAGGCAACGTTAGTGGTCACGTTAGTGCCACTAATGTTGAAGTTAACGTGGACCATTTTGGTTTGGAACGCTAGTGAAAAAGGTGATCGTCACTAACGTTCTCGAACCCACATTTTCACTTAACGTTAACACCACTAACGTCCTAACTAATGTCCATGCCTAACTCACACTTTTTCTGCAAGCAAAGCTGAGCCCACTGAAGACTATAACTGTTTCAACTCAAGATCAAAGGCCTATATCCAAGACTTGAAGAGCTAACTAGAAGATCAGAAGAGTAGTATATATAGGAGTAGTTTTGAACTAGTGAGGGAGCTTTTTGGCATTTTTTGGAGAACTACACTCTGTATATTTTACTTTCTCTGCAACTTCTAGTTTTATTTTCAGAATGTACTTTTCATCTATGCTTTCCATTCTCAGAGCTATGAACAACTAAACCACTTTCATTGGGTTAGGGAGCTCTGTTGTAATTTGATGGATCAATAATAGTTTTCATTATTCTTCTTCTTTCTTTTCTCTTGATTTTACTAGAAAGCTTTCAATCTTCATCCAATTGGGTAGTTGTCTTGGAAATGAAGCTATTCATACTTGGATCTCTTCGGAACCTTGGAAGAGGAATGAAGAGATCATGCTAGAAATGCTTTCTCATGTTGGACCAAATTGGGGTTTGGATGGATATAGTGACATATAATCCTACTAATACTTTGATTTGGGAATACATGTGGTATAATCAGTGACCATACTTCATCTCTTCTCATGAGCAATTAGACCAAGGAATTGGCTATTGATCAACATTTGAGAGATTGAATTACCAAGGAATTGGAATTCAATCACTTAAGATTGCCAAGGAGATCCATGAATGCATTGATTGTGGAAGAGATGAAAATGAACTTGATCCGGAGAATACAACATCTCCTGAGCCCGATGAATCCCCCATTTCTGATCTTACCCATTCTCTTTAATTTTTGCCATTTACTTTTATGCTCATCTTCCCAATTCCCCATTTAAGATTCTGCAATTTACTTTCCGCCATTTACATTCTGCTCTTTATTTCCAGCAATTATATTTTCTGTTATTTACTTTTCCACCATTTAATTTCCTGCAAATCTCAACTCAAATTCTGCTTAGCTCAACTAGAACATTCCTCTAATTGAAGTTGCTTGACCAATCAATCCATGTGGGATTCGACCTCACTCTATTGTGAGTTTTTACTTGATGACAATTCGGTATACTTGCCGAAGGAAATTTGTTGAGAGATAAGTTTCTGTGCATCAGGCATAGATCATGTCCATTATGTCTTTCCGAGCACTCACGAGTCCTCCTTCACTGCAGACATGGCTGTTTTACTCTGGTGTATCCTTACAGACCAGCACCTAAACTTACCAAGACACATCCGGAATGCAATGGGACACATATAAATTGCGGGCAACTTACCTTTTCCTGCCTTGGTTTCAGATCTCGTCTCAGCAGCCGGAGTCTCCTACAGAGCTGGGGACACCAAAGCCATGCTTCCACGGGATGATCAATACGTCCCTAATGGAAAATATATCAGACCTCCAACAGCCACTACAAGCCAACCTACTGAACTGGCTGAAGACATTCCTCCTTCAACACCACAAGCACCCACAACAACCCAACTTCTCCATCAGATACTTGAAAGGTTGGACCGGCAGAAACCAGAGAGCGAAGCTACGAGGGCGCCGCAACCAGCACCGATTCAAATACCTCAATGAGCTACTCACAGACTCCACTTCCTTTACCAGGACAGGGAGCCATGACGGTGCCGACTGTGGAGATACTGCTACCAGCCCCCCTTTATTCCGGACAGATGGTACCGAAGACGGTGCAAAGCCTTAAGTGTGGGGAGGTCGGTTAGTACCTGACTTCCGGAGGTAATTTCTCTTCCTTAACACCAATAAAATAGGATATTTAGTTAGTTTTTCTTTTGTAGAATAGGATAAATTACATAGTAATAGGTTAGTTGCATGCATGTTCTACTTGATTGAAAAGATAATAAGTTTCTTCTAAGACCCTATTTTTTTTAGAACAAAATTTCACTAATTTTAATCAAAACTTTTATGTTAAATTTGCTTGAAGTTTTATTTGGAACATAGTTTAAAAAGCTAAGAACACACAACCCGTAAGATTTGAGCTTAGTTACATGGTTACATTATTTAACCATAAATATTTTATTCTTGTGTGTTTACTTTTCTATGATTGTAATCTATATTTTGTTTCATCCTATATGTCCAATGTTTAATATATTTATATGCTTGCATATGATTGAGGCCATTATTTGTTTAGCTCACTTATCCCAATTAAGCCTACCCCTTAAGTTACCTTTGTTAGCCACTTTGAACCTTTAAATCCCATTTGTTCTGTATTTTACCACATCACTAACCTTAAGCAAAAAAACAATTATATATCCCAATTGAATCTTTGGTTAGCTTAAGATAGAATTGTGTGTTAATTGAGTATGGGAAGATTGTGGGAACAAAAGATAATAAGAGAATGTGTCATGATAATATAATGAAAATTTGGGTACCTACTCATGTGAAACTATAAAAAAAAATTAAAAATCTATGTGCATTGATAAGCTGTGTTTATTTTCATGTTCAAAAAAAAATATTCAATAAATAAATAAGGGAACAAAATTACCCCAATGCTAAGTTAAAATTCAAAGATCAATGCATATATGATAAAATTAAAATAAAGGGTGATGCATGAGTATGGAATGTGAAAGGAAAATTTTGGGTAGCTAGGTATGAAATTTAAAGTTATATAGAATATATATATGTGTTAGGTGAAAGCTTAGGTTAATTTAAAATTTTGGATTGACTTTTTCAAAAATTTTTAAAATTTAGTTGTTTCTTATGAGTCAAATCAAATTTTCAATTTAAAAATCTTATCTTTGTCAAAATCTTTTTCAAAAATCAAATTTTTTTTATTTTTTTATTTATTTTCGAAAATTATAAAAATATTTTTCAAAAATATTTTTTTATTTTATCTCATAATTTTCGAAAATATTATCAACAATTAATATTTTGATTCAAAAATTTCAAGTTTGTTACTTACTTGTTAAGAAAGATTCAAACTTTAAGTTCTAGAATCATATCTTGTGAATCAAGTCATTAATTGTGATTTTAAAAATCAAATCTTTTTCAAAACTAATTTCAATCATATCTTTTCAAAAATATCTTTTTATCCCTTTTCAAAATCATAACTTTTTAATCATATCTTTTTAACATATCTTTTCCAAAAATTTGATTTTAAAATATCCCTTCTAACTTCTTATCTTCTTATCTTTTCAAAATTAATTTTCAAATTTGTTTCAACTAACTAACTAACTTTTTGTTTTCTTCTTATCTTTTTCAAAACTACCTAACTAACACTCTCTCTCTAATTTTCGAAAATATCTCCCTCTTTTTCAAAAATTCTTTTTAATTAACTAATTGTTTCAAAATTCAATTTTAATTTATTTCTTCTTTTAATTTTCGAAAATCACTAACTATTTTTCAAAAATAATTTTCGAGAATTCTCTTTCTCTCTCATCTCCTTCTATTTATTTATTCATCTACTAACACTTCTCTTCATCTCACATCTCTACTCTCCCTCACTCACCAAAAATCCGAACCCTCTCTCTCTCTGAGTTCAGATTTTCTCTTCTTCTTTTCTTTTACTCACATAAGGGAACCTCTATACTGTGGTAAAAAGGATCCTATTATTATTATTTTTCTGTTCCCTCTTTTTCATATGAGCAGGAGCAAGGACAAGAATATTCTTGTTGAAGCAGATCCAGAACCTGAAAGGACTCTGAAGAGGAAACTAAGAGAAGCTAAATTACAACAATCCAGCAAGCACCTTTCAGAAATTTTCGAACAAGAAGAGGAGATGGCAGCCGAAAATAATAATAATACAAGGAGAATGCTTGGTGACTTCACTGCACCTAATTCCAATTTACATGGAAGAAGCATCTCAATTCCTGCCATTGGAGCAAACAATTTTGAGCTAAAGCCTCAATTAGTTTCTCTGATGCAGCAAAACTGCAAGTTTCATGGACTTCCATCTGAAGATCTTTTTCAGTTCTTAACTGAATTCTTGCAGATCTGTGATACTGTTAAGACTAATGGAGTAGATCCTAAAGTCTACAGGCTCATGCTTTTCCCTTTTGCTGTAAGAGACAGAGCTAGAGTGTGGTTGGACTCCCAACCCAAAGATAGCCTAAACTCTTAGGATAAGCTGGTCACGGCTTTCTTAGCCAAGTTCTTTCCTCCTCAAAAGCTGAGCAAGCTTAGAGTGGATGTTCAAACCTTCAGACAGAAAGAAGGTGAATCCCTCTATGAAGCTTGGGAGAGATACAAGCAATTGACCAAAAAGTGTCCTTCTGACATGCTTTCAGAATGGACCATTCTGGATATATTCTATGATGGTCTGTCTGAATTAGCTAAGATGTCATTGGATACTTCTACAGGTGGATCCATTCACCTAAAGAAAACGGCTGCAGAAGCTCAAGAACTCATTGACATGGTTGCTAATAACCAGTTCATGTACACTTCTGAGAGGAATCCTATGAGTAATGGGACGCCTCAGAAGAAGGGAGTTCTCGAAATTGATACTCTGAATGCCATATTGGCTCAGAATAAAATATTGACTCAGCAAGTCAACATGATTTCTCAGAGTCTGAATGGATTACAAGCTGCATCCAACAGTACTCAAGAGGCATCTTCTGAAAAAGAAGCTTATGATCCTGAGAACCCTGCAATAGCAGAGGTAAATTACATGGGTGAACCATATGGAAACACCTATAATCCCTCATGGAGAAATCACCCAAATCTCTCATGGAAGGATCAACAAAAGCCTCAACAAGGCTTTAATAATGGTGGAAGAAACAGGTTTAGCAATAGCAAGCCTTTTCTATCATCCACTTAGCAACAGACAGAGAACTTTGAACAAAATACTTCTAATTTAGCAAACTTAGTCTCTGATCTATCTAAGGCCACTGTGAGTTTCATGAATGAAACAAGGTCCTCCATTAGAAATTTAGAAGCACAAGTGGGCTAGCTGAGTAAAAGAGTCACTGAAATCCCACCTAGTACTCTCCCAAGCAATACAGAAGAAAATCTAAAAGGAGAGTGCAAGGCCATTGAAATGACCATCATGGCCGAATCCAAGGAAGAAGGAGAGGACATGAATCCCAAGGAGGAAGACCTCCTGGGGCATCCAGTGATCAATAAGGAGTTTCCCTCTGAGGAACCAAAGGAATCTGAGACTCAACTAGAGACCATAGAGATTCCATTAAACCTCCTTATGCCATTCATGAGCTCTGATGAGTATTCCTCTTCTGAAGAGAATGAGGATGTTACTAAAGAGCAAGTTGCCAAGTTCCTTGGTGCAATCATGAAGCTGAATGCCAATTTATTTGGTAATGAGACTTGGGGAGATGAACCTCCCCTATTCACCAATGAACTAAATGCATTGGATCAACTGAGATTGCTTCAGAAGAAACAGGATCCTGGAAAGTTCCTAATACCTTGTACCATAGGCACCATGACCTTTGAGAAAGCTCTATGTGATCTTGGGTCAGGAATAAACCTCATGCTACTCTCTGTAATGGAGAAACTGGGAATCTTTGAGGTACAAGCTGCTAAAATCTCATTAGAGATGGCAGACAATTCTACAAAACAGGCTTATGGACAAGTAGAGGACATATTAGTAAAGGTTGAAGGCCTTTACATCCCTGCTGATTTCATAATCCTAGATACTAGGAAGGATGAGGATGAATCCATCATCCTTGGAAGACCCTTCCTAGCCACAGCAAGAGCTGTGATTGATGTTGACAGAGGTGAATTAGTCCTTCAATTGAATGAGGACTCCCTTGAGTTTAAAACTCAAGGACATCCTTCTGTAAACATGGGAAAGAGGCACAGTAAGCTTCTCTCAAAATAGAGTCAACTAGAGCCCCCACAGTCAAACTCTAAGTTTGGTGTTGGGAGGCCACAACCAAATTCTAAGTTTGGTGTTGAACTCCCATATCCAAACTTTAAGTTTGGTGTTGGGGAGTCTCAGCAATGCTCTGAACATCTGTGAGGCTCCATGAGAGCCCACTGTCAAGCTATTGACATTAAAGAAGCGCTTGTTGGGAGGCAACCCAATTTTTATTTATCTAATTATATTTTTTATTAGTTATATGTCTTCATAGGTTCATGATCATGTGGAGTCACAAAAACAACTGAAAAAATTGAAGAAAAATCAAAAACAGCATAAAAAAACAGCACACCCTAGAGGAGGAGTTCACTGGCGTTCAAACGCCAGTAAGGAGCATCTGTCTGGCATTCAACGCCAGAACAGAGCATGGAGCTGGCACTGAACGCCAGAAACAAGCATGAAGCTGGCGTTCAACGCTAGAAATATGCTGCATCTGGGCGTTGAACGCCAAGAACAAGCATCAGTTCGGCGTTTAAACGCCAGAATTGCATGCAAAGGCATTTTACATGCCTAATTGGTGCAGGGATGTAAATCCTTGACACCTCAAGATCTGTGGACCTCACAGGATCATCTCAGGATCTGTGGACCCCACAGGATCCCCACCTTCCCTCCTAATAATCCTAGTTTTTTTCCACATCTTCTTCTTCATCTATTCTTTCTTCTTTTGCTCGAGGGCGAGCAACATTCTAAGTTTGGTGTGGTAAAAGCATTGCTTATTTTGCTTTTCCATAACCATTGATGGCACCTAAGGCCAGAGAAACCTCAAAAAAAAAAAAGAAAGAAGAGAGAAGAGAAAAGGGAAGACAAAAGCTTTCACCTCCAAGTCATGGGAGATAGAGAGATTAATGTAAAGGATCTATAGCTCAGTGGTAGAACATTTGACTGCAAATCAAGAGATCCCTGAGATACCTCAGGGGATACATTTTCCCCACATAATTATTGGGAGCAACTGAGGATAGAAATACCAAAAATCACTAAGGAGGAGCAACAAAGTCAAGGAAGAGACATAGAGGAGCTCAAAAGCACCATTGGTTCTTCAAGAAGAGAAAGACGCCATCCTCACTAAGGTGGACTCATTCCTTAATCTCCTTGTCTATTTATTCCTATTTTTCGATTTTTGAGCTTTATGTTTATTTATATTTGTGTCTTACTACATGATCATTAATGTCTAAGTGTCTATGCCTTAATGTAAGTGAATATGAATCCATCACCTCTCTTAAATGAAAAATGTTTTAATTCAAAAGAACAAGAAGTACATGAGTTTCGAATTTATCCTTGAAATTAGTTTAATTATATTGATGTGGTGACAATACTTTTTGTTTCTGAATGTATGCTTGAACAGTGCATATGTCTTTTGAAGTTGGTGTTTTAGAATGTTAAATATGTTGGCTCTTGAAAGAATGATGACAAGGAGACATGTTATTTGATCATCTGAAAAATCATAAAAATGATTCTTGAAGCAAGAAAAAGCAGCAAAAAAAAATAAAGCTTGCAGAAAAAAAAAGAGAGCAAAAGCAAGCAGAAAAAGCCAAAAGCTCTTAAAACTAAAAGGCAAGAGCAAAAAGCCAGTAACCCATAAAACCAAAAGGCAAGGGTAATAAAAAGGATCCCAAGGCTTTGAGCATCAGTGGATAGGAGGGCCTAAAGGAATAAAATCCTGGCCTAAGCGGCTAAACCAAGCTGTCCCTAACCATGTGCTTGTGGCGTGAAGGTGTCAAGTGAAAACTTGAGACTGAGCGGTTAAAGTCATGGTCCAAAGCAAAAAAAAAAAAAGTGCGTGCTTAAGAACCCTGGACACCTCTAATTGGGGACTTTAGCAAAGCTGAGTCACAATCTGAAAAGCTTCACCCAATTATGTGTCTGTGACATTTATGTATCCGGTGGTAATACTGGAAAACAAAGTGCTTAGGGCCACGGCCAAGACTCATAAAGTAGCTGTGTTCAAAGATCAATACACTGAACTAGGAGAATCAATAACACTATCTGAACTCTGAGTTCCTATAGATGCCAATCATTTTGAACTTCAATGGATAAAGTGAGATGCCAAAACTATTCAAGAGACAAAAAGCTACAAGTCCCGCTCATCTGATTGGAGCTATGTTTCATTGATAGTTTGGAATTTATAGTATATTCTCTTCTTTTTATCCTATTTGATTTTCAGTTGCTTGGGGAGAAGCAACAATTTAAGTTTGGTGTTGTGATGAGCGGATAATTTATACGCTTTTTGGCATTGTTTTTAGTATGTTTTTAGTAGGATCTAGTTACTTTTAGGGATGTTTTTATTAGTTTTTATGTTAAATTCAAATTTCTGGACTTTACTACGAGTTTGTGTGTTTTTCTGTGATTTCAGGTATTTTCTGGCTGAAATTGAGGGACTTGAGCAAAAATCAGATTCAGAGGTTGAAGAAGGACTCCTGATGTTGTTGGATTCTGACCTCTCTGCACTCAAAGTGGATTTTCTGGAGCTACAGAACTCAAATGGCGCGCTTCCAATTGCGTTGGAAAGTAGACATCCAGGGCTTTCCAAAAATATATAATAGTCCATACTTTGGCCGAGTTTAGACGACGCAAAAGGGCGTTGAACGCCAGTTCTACGCTGCAGTCTGGAGTTAAACGCCAGAAACACGTCACGAACCAGAGTTGAATGCTAGAAACACGTTACAACCTGGCGTTCAACTCCAGAAAGAGCCTCTGCACGTGTAACATTCAAGCTCAGCCCAAGCACACACCAAGTGGGCCCCGGAAGTGGATTTATGCATCAATTACTTACTTCTGTAAACCCTAGTAGCTAGTTTAGTATAAATAGGACTTTTTACTATTGTATTTGACATCTTATGATTTTTAGTTCATCTTTAGATAATATTGATCACGTTCAGGGGCTGGCCTCTCGGCCATGCCTGAACCTTTCACTTATGTATTTTCAAACGGTAGAGTTTCTACACTCCATAGATTAAGGTGTGGAGCTCTGCTGTTCCTCATGAATTAATGCAAAGTACTACTGTTTTTCTATTCAATTCAACTTATTCTGCTTCTAAGATATTCATTCGCACTTCAACGTGAATGTGATGAGCGTGACAATCATCATCATTCCCCCACGAACGCGTGCCTGACAACCACTTCCGTTTCACCTTAGATTGGATGATTATCTCTTGGATCTCTTAATCAGAATCTTCGTGGTGTAAGCTAGATTGATGGCGGCATTCATGAGAATCCGGAAAGTCTAAACCTTGTCTGTGGTATTCCGAGTAGGATTCTGGGATTGAATGACTGTGACGAACTTCAAACTCGCGAGTGCTGGGCGTAGTGACAGACGCAAAAGGAGGGTGAATCCTATTCCAGTATGATCGAGAACCTCAGATGATTAGCCATGCTGTGACAGAGCATTTGGACCATTTTCACAAGAGGATAAGATGCAGCCATTGACCATGGTGATGCCTCCAGACGATTAGCCATGCAGTGACAGCGCATCAGACCATTTTCCAGAGAGGATAAAAAGTAGCCATTGACAATGGTGATGTCCTTACATAAAGCCAGCCATGGAAAGGAGTAGGACTGATTGGATGAAGACAGCAGGAAAGCAGAAGTTCAGAGGGACAAAAGCATCTCTAGACCTTTAGCTGAAATTCTCACCAATGATATACATAAGTATTTCTGTCATTATTTTCTATCTCTTTATTATTTATTTTCGAAAACTCCATAATCAATTATTATCCGCCTGACTGAGATTTACAAGATGACCATAGCTTGCTTCATACCAACAATCTCCGTGGGATCGACCCTTACTCACGTAAGGTTTTATTACTTGGACGACCCAGTGCACTTGCTGGTTAGTTGTATCAAAGTTGTGAATGAAAAATGATTTATTAAGACGTGCGTACAGAGTTTTTGGCGCCGTTGCCTGAGATCATAATTTTGTGCACCAAAGCCCGTGCTAACTTAAGCATCGGAGTCTCTTGCAGGTACCACTACCCTCTAGTGACGAAGGATCATCAGCTCCACCAGATCCAACAAGTCGGACACAATAGCTCCGACCACCACTGTAGATCTAATCCAAGATTGACCTATAGTTTCAGGCAACCCCCGAAATATTAGCGCCGTTGTCGGGGACCTGGAAGTCATTCCATCATCATGGCGGACAACATGGACAACGATCACAACTTTGACTTGGAAAACAGGATGCCGCATAAGAACGCGGACACCACACCAAAAGATACTTCTCAACCAAACGGAGTCAAGCACCCCCAAACACAGAAATTCTAGAAGCTCTCTGAGAACAGCAAAATC
This sequence comes from Arachis ipaensis, assembly GCF_000816755.2. Lineage (NCBI taxonomy): Eukaryota > Viridiplantae > Streptophyta > Magnoliopsida > Fabales > Fabaceae > Arachis > Arachis ipaensis. The sequence goes on along the minus strand of NC_029788.2, from coordinate 85,550,742 downwards.
GTCTCAAGCAGCTCGAACAGGAGGCCGAATACCAGCGCGAAGCCGAAAGAAACCTCCGAAGAGAAACTAGACGATGCTGAGAGTTAGAGGACAAACTGCTAAAACTCGAAGCCGACCTTAGAGCCAAAACCATTTAGCCAGATCAAGGGGACAGCCCCCACAAGGATCAGGATCCCTTCATAAAAGAAATCATGAAAGCTAAAGTTCTAAAAGACTTTAAAGCTCCCGACATGACCCCTTACGATGGAACCTTTGACCCAAGCCATCATCTCAGCAATTTCAGAAGCAGAATGTATCTCACTGACACCTCGGACGCTATTCGTTGCAAAGCCTTCCCGACTACCTTGACAAAGACGGCAATTAAATGGTTCGACAGTTTGTCTTCTAGATCCATCACAATTTTTGACGACTTAGCTAAAAAGTTTCTTGCTAGATTCTCCATCTAGAAGGACAAGGCTAAACACGCCCCGAGCTTATTAGGAATCAAACATGGTGACAGGGAGAGTCTCCGATCTTATATGGAAAGATTCAACAAGGCATGCTTGGACATACAAAGCCTACCAACAGAAGCAGCCATCATGGGTCTCATTAATGGCCTGCGAGAAGGACCCTTTAGTCACTCCATATCAAAGAAACACCCAATATCTTTAAATGGAGTGTAGGAACGGGCAAAGAAGTATATCAACATGGAAGAAAATTTTCGGCCAGGAGAGGCCTGGAAACCCAGATTCTCCTACCCTTCCCGGGATAAAGACAAAGAGTCCAAAAAGAAAGAAGATCAGCATGGAGAGAAACCTAAAAAATACCACAATTACACCCCTCTTCGGGTGTCCCCTGTGGATGTTTTCCGAGAGGTATGCCACACTAAGAAGATTCCACCACCTTGCCCAATCAAAGGCAAAAAAGGAAGGGGAAATCGGACAGAATACTGTGAATACCACCGAATCTACGAACATCCTACCAACGAGTGTTTCGACTTGAAGAATGTCATAGAAAAACTGGTAAGAGAAGGGCGACTAGATCGACACTTGGCCAACAAGACGGATAAAACCAGAAAAAGAAGAAGAGATGAGGAGGTCGGACGAATAGAGTGACCACCTCACACCCTGCAGAGGCACATACATATAATAAATAGAATAAATAGAGGATTCGCTGGAGGAGAAATCTCAAAATCATCTCGCAAAAGGCACCTCAAAGAAGTATATCATGTTGAGGGAGAAGGATTACCCGACTTCCCTGCTATTACCTTCACCCAGGAAGATGTGGTGGGCATCATCCCGGGATATAATGATCCCATGGTCATCACTGTTTTATTGGGCAACGCTAATCTCCATCGTACACTGGTGGACCAAGGAAGTGATGAAGAGATTTCTTGAAGATTTAGAATTTATCTAATGGAGTCTCGTTGTAAATTATAGTTCCAAACCAATCAATAATCCTTTCATACAAAAATTTTAGTTGTCACAAGTACAAACCCCAAATGAAATTTAACCGAAGTATTTGGACTCCGGGTCGTCTCACAAGGAATTGCAATGAAGTGCTCAATTATTGGCTATGAAGTATGTTTTGGAGTTTTTGGAATAAGAGACATGAAAAGTAAAGAGAGTAATTAAAGAAAGCAATCAATAAAGAGAGACATTCATGGCAAAGGTTGAGATTATAGGCTTTTTATCCTAGTCATGCAATGATTAATTCATCTTATTTAGTCAAGTCCAACACATAGGGAGAAAGCCAAACAAGATAATCAATCATATTACAATGATAAACAAGAATTTATCTCATTACGTCATCCCCGAAGATGGAGGAAGGTATCATGTTATCCTCATACTTGGAGAAAGTCTAATAAGACTAGTTAACCTCAATCCAAAAGTCCTAATCACCTACTAATTGAATTAGCAAGAGATTAAAGTTAATGGAAATCATGCTAGCTAACAACTCTAGATCACCAACATAAGTTGGATTTTCATGACTCAAGATTGCCCAATCACTCTTAACTAACAACTCTAGACCACCATTCTAAATTGGGTATTAATGACTGAAGATTGCCCAATCACTCTTTCCAAGCCAAGAATGCTCAAAATCTACTCTAAAGCCCAGCCAAGCATTTTATCAAACACTTGGTGGGTACAAAAGGAAAGCATGGTAAAAGTGCAAAAATAGTAAATCTACCAACTACCAATTGCAAGAAAAGTAAATCAATAATTCAAATCATCAACAAAAGAACATCAAACATTAAATTTCATTAAATGTAAACAAGATCCAACATGAATATTCATAAACATAAAAGAGACATAAAAGTAAAATTGACAAGAGAACTAAGAAGAATAGAGTAGTAGAACAAGAAATTGTAAAGAAAATAAGATGAAATTAAGAAATCATGCCTAGATCTAAGATGGATTAACCTAACCTAATTCTAGAGAGAAGAGGGAGCCTCTCTCTCTAGAAACTAACATACATGATGCTAATACTACAAACAATTGCTCCCCCCTTTCCCAAGCTTAAATTCTGCATGAAATAGCTTCAGAAATGAGTTGCGTTGGGCCCAAAGTGCTTCAGAAATCGCTGGGGGCGATTTCACTTTAGTAGGCCACGAGCAGCATCGGCGCGCACACGTACATGGCACGTACGCGCCCCTAAACGCGAAGCAACATATGGCAAATTTTATATCATTTCGAAGCCCCAAATGTTATCTTTCTAACGCAACTAGAACCGTCTCATTTGGACCTCTGTAGCTCAAGTTATGGTCAATTGAGTGCCAGAAGGTCAGGCTTGACAACTTTACGGTTCCTTCATTTCTTCATGAGTTCTCCCACTTTGCATGTTTCTCCTCACTTCTTCCATCCAATACTTGCCTTATGAGCCTGAAATCACTCAACAAACATATCAAGGCATTGAATGGAATTAAAGTGAATTAAAATCGCCAATTTTAGGGCCTAAAAAGCATGTTTTTGCACTTAAGCACAATTTAAGGGAGAATTACAAAACCATGCTATTTCATTGAATAAATGTGAGAAAAGGTGATAAAATCCCCCAAAATAAGCACAAGATAAACCACAAATTTGGAGTTTATTAGGAAGCTCAGCAGATATCTTGTTCGAACCCGCTTTCAACAAACTCGGCCTACAAGAGAAAGAGCTCAGGGCATATCCGAACAGCTTGTTTGGACTAGGAGAACCTCCAATCCAACCACTTGGATATATCTCGCTACACACAACCTTCGGCAACGGAACTCGATCAAGAACACTTAACATAGACTATATCGTAATTGACGTGAGCTCAGCCTACAACACCTTGATAGGTCGGACAATACTGAATCAGCTTGCCGCAGTAGTTTCAACTCCACATTTATGTATGAAATTTCCCACCTCAGAAGGGATTGCCATAATAAAAGGAGACACCACGCGACAATGTTACAACGAAAGTCTAAACCTTAGAGGCAAAGGAGAAGAACTCAACACTACCGAGCTCGGAGGAGTTCGAGGTCGGAAAGAACTTCGTCCACAGCCTGAGGGCGAAATAGAGGAAGTCCAGATCGGGGATGTTCCAGATAGGACAACGAATATCGGGGCAACCATGAAAATAGATATAAAAGAGCCACTGATATAGTTCCTAAAGGATAATGCTGACCTTTTCGCATGGAAGGCCGCAGACATGCCGGGCATAGACCCCAAACTAATGTGCCACAAACTGGCAGTATACCTGGGAGCTCGGCCAGTATAGCAAAAGCGTAGGAAACTCAGACCGGAAAGATCCCAAGCTGTGGAAGAACAGGTACAAGCCTTACTGGAGGCAGGATTCATAAGAGAAGTCAAGTATCCACTGTAGCTAGCCAATGTTGTCTTGGTAAAAAAGTCAAATGGGAAGTGGCGGATGTGCACTGACTACACTGATCTCAATAAAGCTGGCCAAAGATCCCTATCCACTCCCAAGTATAGACACCCTAGTGGACGCCTCCTTCGGATACAAGTACCTCTCCTTCATCGATGCTTATTTAGGGTACAATCAAATCCCGATGTACCCACCTGATCAAGAAAAGACCTCATTTTTAAGCCCAAAAGAAAACTACTGTTATGTCGTCATGCCATTCGGACTCAAAAACGCAGGAGCTACCTACCAAAGATTGATGAACAAAGTCTTCGCAGAACACATTAGAAAACTCATGGAGGTGTATGTGGACGACATGTTGGTAAAAACACAAAGCAAGGAATCATTACTAGCCGATCTCACCAAAGTGTTCGATACCATAAGGAAGCATGGCATGCGACTTAATCCCGCAAAGTGCACCTTTGCAGTAGAAGCCGGCAAATTCCTGGGTTTCATGCTAACACAACGGGGAATTGAGGCGAACCCGGACAAATTCCGGGCTATACTCAACATGAAAAGTCTGACCTACGTCAAAGAAGTACAACAACTCAACGGAAGACTGGCAGCTTTATCCAGATTTCTAGCCAGATCAGCCATAAGATCCCTCCCTTTTTACACCATACTAAGGAAGGGAAAACGGTTTGAATGGACAGCAGAGTGCGAGAAAGCCTTCCAAGATTTCAAAAAGTTTCTGGGATAACCACCCATCCTTACCCGGCCATGGGAGGGAGAAGCACTCATGTTATACCTCACAGTGGGAAGTCGGGCAATAGCCTCAGTACTGGTCAGAGAAGACCAAAATGGACAACAACCTATATATTTCATCAGCAAAGCCCTACAAGGGGCCGAACTGAATTATCAAAAGATAGAAAAGTTTGCCTATGACCTTATACTAACTTCTCGATGACTTCGTGATGAGCGGATAATTTATACGCTTTTTGGCATTATTTTTAGATAGTTTTTAGTATGTTTTAGTTACTTTTTATTATATTTTTATTAGTTTTCATGAAAAAATCACATTTCTAGACTTTACTATGAGTTTGTGTCTTTTTCTGTAATTTCAGGTATTTTCGGGCTGAAATTGAGGGACCTGAACAAAAATCTGATTCAGAGTCTGAGAAAGGACTACAGATGCTGTTGGATTTTGACCTCCCTACACTCAAATGCAATTTTCTGGAGCTACAGAAGTCCAATTAGCGCGTTCTCAATTGGGATGGAAAGCTAACATCTTGGGATTTCCAGCCATGTATAATAATCTATACTTTGCCCGAGATTTGATGGCCCAAACTGGCGTTAAACGCCAGCCAAAGACCCTTTTCTAGCGTAAAACGCCGAAACTGGCACCAGAACTGGAGTTAAACGCCCAAACTGGCATCCAAGCTGGGTTTAACTCTAGAAAAGGCCTATGCACGTGTAAAGCTCAAGGCTCAACCCAAGCACACACCAAGTGGCCCCTGAAAGTGGATTTCTGCACTATCTGCACTTAGTTACTTATTTTCTGTAATCCTTAGTAACTAGTTTAGTATAAATAGTACTTTTTACTATTGTATACGGGGATTATGCCATTTTTCACATTTGGATGCTGGCCACACGGCCATGCCAAGACATTTTTCTCTTATGTATTTTCTACGGTGGAGTTTCTACACCTCATAGATTAAGGTGCGGAGCTCTGCTGTTCTTCATGAATTAATGAAAGTGCTATTGTTTCTCTTTCAATTCACGCATGTCTCTTCACCAAGATATACTCTCGTTCTTAATTCAGTTAATTCAGAATGAAGGGGTGACCCATGACAATCACCTACTATCTTCGTTACTCGCTTAGCCAAGATCCGCGTGCCTGACAACCACAAGCGGTCTACATGATGTTCAATGTAGTCATTGGACGACAGCCAGAGTATAGTCTCTTGGGTCTCTGATCCACGGATTTGACTTGCCTCTCCTGACAACAGAGCATTCAAATTCGTGAGATTAGAACCTTCATGGTAGAGGCTAGATCCAATTGGCAGCATTCTTGACATCCGGAAAGTCTAAACCTTGTTTGTGGTATTTCGAGTAGGATCTGCGACGGGATGACTGTGACGAGCTTCAAACTCACCAGTGTGCAAAAGGATAGAGAGATCCTATTCCGACACAAGTGAGAACCGACAGAAGATTAGCCGTGCGGTAGCTGTTCCTGGTATTTTTCATCCGAGACGAAAGATCCGACAGTTGATTAGCCGTACAGAAACCGTACCTAGACCATTTTCACTGAGAGGACGGATGGTAGCCATTGAAAACAGTGATCCACTAACATATAGCTTGCCATGGAAGGGAGCACGCATGATTGGATGAAGACAATAGGAAAGTAGAGGTTCAGAAGCAATAAAGCATCTCCAAACACTTATCTGAAATTTCCACCAATGAATTACATAAGTATCTTTATTTTAATTTATGTTTTATTTATCTTTCAATTATCAAAACTCATAACCAATTGAATCCGCCTAGCTAAGATTTACAGGATGACCATAGCTTGCTTCAAGCCAGCAATCTCCATGGGATCGACCCTTACTCGCGTAAGGTTTTATTACTTGGACGACCCAGTGCACTTGCTAGTTAGTTGTAACGGAGTTGTGAAAAGTGTGATCACAATTTAGTGCACCAAGTTTTTGGCGTCGTTGCCGGGGATTGTTCGAGTTTGGACAACAGACGGTTCATCTTGTTGCTTAGATTAGGTAACCTTCTTTCTTGTTTCAACCTTTATTTTCTTTTCAAAAAGTTTTTAAAAATATATTTCAAAAAATAATTTTTTCTTTTTCGTTTTTCCAAAATTATTTTTGAAAAAAAAATTTATATAAAATAAAAAAAAAGTTTTCGAAAAAAAATGTTCTTCAGAATTTTTAAGAATGAATTCCACCTTAGAGCTCCATGATGATATGTTGAAGCTTGGCTGGCTATTAAGCCATGTCTAATCTTTTGGACTGAAGCTTCCACTTATCATTGTAGCTATTGGAGGAGCCTTTGGATTCTCATTTATAATTCTGTGCTAAAGCTTGGCTGGCCATTCGGCCATGTTGATGAGCGGATAATTTATACGCTTTTTGGCACTGTTTTTAGTATGTTTTTAGTAGAATCTGGTTACTTTTAGGGATGTTTTCATTATTTTTTATGTTAAATTCACATTTCTAGACTTTACTATGAGTTTGTGTATTTTTCTGTGATTTCAGGTATTTTCTGGCTGAAATTAAGGGACTTGAGCAAAAATCAGATTCAGAGGTTGAAGAAGGACTGCTGATGCTGTTGGATTCTGACCTCCCTGCACTCAAAGTGGATTTTCTGGAGCTACAGAACTGAAAATGGCGCGCTTCCAATTGCGTTGGAAAGCAGACATCTAGGGCTTTCCAGAAATATATAATAGTCCATACTTTGGCCGAGTTTAGATGACGTAAAAGGGCGTTGAACGCCAGTTCTATGCTGCTGACTGGAGTTAAACGCCAGAAACACGTCACAAACCAGAGTTGAACGCCAGAAATACGTTACAAACTGGCGTTCAACTCCAAGATTGACCTCTACACGTGTAATATTCAAGCTCAGCCCAAGCACACACCAAGTGGGCCCCGGAAGTGGATTTATGCATCAATTACTTACTTCTGTAAACCCTAGTAACTAGTTTAGTATAAATAGGACTTTTTACAATTGTATTAGACATCTTCGGATCATCTTTGATCAGTTTTATGCCATCTTAGACTTTCATGGGGGCTGGCCATTCGGCCATGCCTGGACCATTATCACTTATGTATTTTCATACGGTAGAATTTCTGCACTTCATAGATTAAGGTGTGGAGCTCTGCTGTTCCTCAAAGATTAATGCAAAGTACTACTGTTTTTCTAGGATTGAATGACTGTGACGAACTTCAAACTCGCGAGTGCTGGGCGTAGTGACAGACGCAAAAGGAGGGTGAATCTTATTCCGGTATGATCAAGAACCTCAGATGATTAGCCGTGCTGTGAAAGAGCATTTGGACCATTTTCATAAGAGGATAGGATGCAGCCATTGATTGGACGACCCAGTGCACTTGCTGGTTAGTTGTATCGAAGTTGTGAATGAAAAACGATTTATTAAGACGTGCGTACAGAGTTTCTGGCGCCGTTGCCTGACATCACAATTTCGTGCACCACATGTCTAATTCTTTTGGACCGAAGCTTTAGACTAACATTGCATGAATTCTGGAATTCTTATTAAAAATTTTGAATTTCTTTATTTTCTTTTTCTAAAATAATTTCGAAAAAAATACAAAAAAAATTTAATAAAATCATAAAAACCAAAAATTTTGTGTTTCTTGTTTGAGTCTTGTGTCAAATTTTAAGTTTGGTGATAATTGCATTTTTTTTTAATTTTCTTAAAATATTCAAAAATTCATGCATTATGTTCTTCATGATCTTCAAGTTGTTCTTGATGATTTTCTTTGTTTGATCTTTACATTTTCTTGTTTTGTGTCTTTTGTTGTTTTTCATATGCATTTTCAAATTGTTAGTGTCCCTAGTACAAAAGTTCTTAAGTTTGGTGTCTTGCATGTCTTTCTTTTCTTAAAAATTTTCAAAAATATGGTCTTGATGTTCATCATGATCTTCAAAGTGTTCTTGGTGTTCATCTTTACATTCAAAGTGTTCTTGTATGCATTATTTGTTTTGATCTTAAATTTTTATGTTTTGTTTTATTTTGTTGTTTTTCTCTCTCCTCATTAAAAATTCAAAAGTCAAAAGAAATATCTTTTCCTTATTCTTCTCATAATTTTCAAAATTTTGAGTTGACTTGGTCAAAAATTTTTAAAATTTAGTTGTTTCTTATTAGGCAAGTCAAAATTTAAATTAAAAACTTTACCTTTTCAAATCTTTTTCAAAATCAATTCTTTTTCATTTTTTTTATGATTTTCGAATTTCCTTCTTAAAAGTTTTTCAAAATATTATTCATTTCTCTTTTAATGTTTTCGAAAATTTTAAAACTAATTTTTCAAAATCTTTTTCTTAATTTTATTTCATATTTTCGAAAATCCTTGCTAACAATTAATGTTTTGATTCAAAAATTTCAAGTTTGTTACTTTCTTGTTAAAAATTAAACATTTTTAATTTCTTTTTCAAGTTTTTTTCAAAATAAATTTCAATCATATCTTTTTAAAATTTTAATTTCAAAATCTTTTTCTAACTTCTTATCTTTTCAAAATTTATTTTCAAATCTTTTTCAACTAACTACTTGACTTGTTTGTTTTAATTTTAAAAAGTTTACTATTTCTTATCTTTTTCAAAACCACCTAACTACTTTTCCACTTCTAATTTTCGAAAATCACTAACCACTTTTTCAAAAATCTTTTTAATTAACTAATTGTTTTAGTTTTTAATTTTCTTGTATTTCTTTTTCAAATTTTCGAAACTAACTTAATTAATTAAATAAAAATAAAAATATTTTTCTTTTCCCTCTTCTTAAAATTCGAATACTCTCTCTCTCATCTCTTTCTATTTATTTTTTTTATTTACTAACAGTTCTCTTTTACCCATCTAATAATTCGGACCCTCTTCCTGTCTCTGTGTTCGAATTCTTCTTATTCTCTCTCTACCTCATTCTTCTATTCTTCTTTTCCTCTGAAACATAAAGGAATCTCTATACCGTGACATAGAGGATTCCCATTCTCTCTTTGTTCTCTTCTTTTTCATATGAGCAGGAACAAGGATAAGGACATTCTTATTGAAGCTGATCCTGAACCTGAAAGGACTCTGAAGAGGAGGCTAAGAGAAGCTAAAGCACAACACTCCCGAGAGGACCTTACAGAAAATTTTGAAAAAGAAGCAGACATGGCAGCCGAACCTGAGAACAATGGTGGAGATGCAAGGAAGGTGCTTGGTGACTTTACTGCACCAACTTCCAACTTCTATGGAAGAAGCATTGACACAAGGATTTATACCGGTTTGGAATTCCACAAAATAATTCCGTTGTTAGTGTAGTCCAAACCAATAGTCAATCCTCAAATCAAATTAAAGTATGGTTTTGTCACAAGTACAAACCCCAATAAGAATTAATCGAAGTATTTAGACCCGGGTCATCTCACAAGGAATTGCAATGAGGTGGTCAATTATTGGCTATGAAGGAACAAGGAGGTTTGATTTATAAAAGGGACAATAAAATAAAGGGGCAAGAATTTAAATGACAAGGAGAGTAAATCAAGCAAATAACTAAAGAAAGCAAGTAATAAAGAGAGACATTCATGGCAAGGGTTGAGATCATAGGCTTTCTATCCTAGTCATGCAATGATTAATTCATCTTACTTAGTTAACTCCAACAAACGGAAGAAAGTATCATGTCATCTTCACATAGGGAGAATGTCAAATAAGATTAATCAATCATATTACAATAATAAATAAGAATTTATCTCATTAAGTCATCCCCGAAGATGGAAGAAGGTATCACATTATCTTCACACTCAAAGAAAGTCTAACAAGACTAGCTAATCTCAATCCAAAGGTCCTAATCAACTCACTAATTGGATTAGCAAGAGATTAGAGTTAATGGAAACAATACTAGCTAATAACTCTAGATTGCCAACATGAGTTGGGTCTTAAAGACTCAAGATCACCTAATTACTCTTTCCAAGCCAAGAATGCTCAAAGTCTACTCTAAAGTCCAACCAAGCATTTTGTCAAATACTTGGTGGGTACAAATGGAAAGCATGGTAAAAATGCAAGAATAATAAATCTATCAACTACCAATTGCAAGAAAAGTAAATTCACAACTCAAATCAACAATTAAAAGAACATCAAATATTAAATTTCATTAAATGTAAATCAAATGCAACATGAGTTCATCATCACAAAAAGAAACATAAAAGAGAAATTAACATGAAAACTAAGAGAATCAAGTAGTAGGAACAAGAAATCATAAAGAAAACAAGATGAAAACATGAAATCAAAGCTAGAACTAAGAGATTAACTTAAGAACCCTAATTCTAGAGAGAAGAGGGAGCTTCTCTCTCAAGAAACTAAACTACATGATGCTAACACTTCAAACAATTGCTCCCCCCTTACCCAAGCTTGAATTCTGCATGAAATAGCATTAGAAATGAGTTGGATTGGGCCCAAAATGCTCTAGAAATTGCTGGCCACGAGTTGCTTTAGTAAATCACGTGCACTAATCGGCACATACGCGTCCCTAAATGCGAAGCAACTATGGCAAATTTTATATCATTTTGAAGCCTTGGATGTTAGCTTTTCAACACAACAGAACCACTTCATTTGGACCTCTGTAGCTCAAGTTATGGTCGATTGAGTGTGAAGAGGTCAGGCTTGATAGCTTTGCGGTTCTTTCATTTCTTCATGAGTTCTCCCGCTTTGCATACTTTTCTCCTCACTTCTTCCATCCAATACTTGCCTTATGAACCTGAAATCACTCAACAAACACATCAAGACATCGAATGGAATTATGGTGAGTTAAAATCACCAATTTAAGGGCCTAAAAAGTATGTTTTCACATTTAAGCACAAATCAAGGGAGAATTGCAAAACCATGCTATTTCATTGAATAAATGTGGGAAAAAGTGATAAAATCCCCTAAAATAAGCACAAGATAAATCACAAAATTGGGGTTTATCAAGCATCTCAATTTCTGCCATTAGAGCAAACAACTTTGAGCTTAAGCCTCAGTTAGTTTCCCTAATGCAGCAGAATTGCAAGTTTCATGGACTTCCATTGGAAGATCCTCATCAGTTCTTAGATGAATTCTTGCAGATCTGTGATACTGTTAAGACCAATAGGTTTGATCCCGAGGTCTACAAACTTATACTTTTTCCCTTTGCTGTAAGAGACAGAGCTAGGATATGGTTGGACTCACAACCTAGAGAAAGCCTGAACTTTTGGGAAAAGTTGGTCAATGCTTTCTTGGCCAAATTCTTTGCACCTCAAAAGATGAGCAAGCTTAGAGTGGAAGTCCAAACCTTCAGACAGAAGGAAGGTGAATCCCTCTATGAAGCTTGGGAAAGATACAAGCAATTGATCAGAAGGTGTCCTTCTGACATGCTTTTAGAATGGAGCATCTTAGGTATATTCTATGATGGTCTATCTGAATTGTCCAAGATGTCATTGGACCACTTTGCCGGTGGATCTCTTTATCTGAAGAAAACACCTGCAGAAGCCCAGGAACTCATTAAACAGTTGCAAATAACCAGTTCATGTATACTTCTGAAAGAGATCCTGTGAATAATGGGATGACTCAGAAGAAAGGAGTTCTTGAGATTGATACTCTGAATGCCATATTGGCTCAGAATAAAATATTGACTCAGCAAGTCAATATGATTTCTCAGAATTTGACTGGAATGCAAGCTGCATCCGGCAGTACTAAAGAAACCTCCTCTGAAGGAGAAGCTTATGACCCTGAGAATCTTGTAATGGAAGAGGTGAATTACATGGGAGAATCCCATGGAAACACCTATAATCCTTCATGGAGAAATCATCCAAATTTCTCATGGAAGGATCAACAGAAGGCTCAACAAGGCTTCAATAATAATAATGGTGGGAGAAATAGGTTTGGCAAGAGCAAGTCTTTTCCATCATCTTCTCAGCAACAGATAGAGAATTCTAAGCAGAGCCTCTCTGACTTAGCAACCATAGTCTCTGATCTATCTAAGACCACTCTCAGTTTCATGACTGAAACAAGGTCCTCCATCAGAAATTTGGAGGCACAAGTAGGTCAGCTGAGTAAAAGAGTTACTGAAATCCCTCATAGTACTCTTCCAAGCAATACAGAAGAGAATCCAAAGAGAGAGTGCAAGGCCATCAATATATCCAAAGTGGCCGAACCTATAGAGGAGGAAGAGGCAGTGATTTCCAGTGAGGAAGACCGCAATGGACGTCCACTGACCACTAAGGAGTTCCCTAATGAGGAACCAAAGAAATCTGAGACTCATACAGAGACCATAGAGATTCCACTGAACTTACTGTTGCCATTCATGAGCTCTGATGAGTATTCTTCCTCTGAAGAGGATGAAGATATTGTTGAAGAGCAAGTTGCTCGGTATCTAGGAGCAATCATGAAGCTGAATGCCAAGTTATTTGGTAATGAGACTTGGGAGGATGAACCTCCATTGCTCATCAACGAACTGAATGCCTTGATTCAGCAGAAATTACCTCAGCAGAAACCGGATCCCGGAAGGTTCCTAATACCTTGTACCATAGGCACCATGACCTTTGAGAAGGCTCTGTATGAACTGGGGTCAGGTATAAACCTCATGCCACTCTCTATAATGGAGAAACTAGGGATCTTTGAGGTACAAGCTGCCAGAATCTAACTAGAGATGACAGACAAATAAATGAAACAGGCTTATGGACTTGTAGAGGATGTCTTAGTAAAGGTTGAAGGCCTTTACATCCCTGCTGACTTCATAATCCTAGACACTGGGAAGGATGAGGATAAATGCATCATCCTTGGAAGGCCCTTCCTAGCCACAGCAAGAGTTGTGATTGATATGGACAGAGGAGAGTTGGTCCTGCAATTTAATAAGGACTACCTTCTGTTTAAAGCTCAAGGATCTTCCCCTGTAACCATGGAGAAGAAGCATGAAAAGTAGCATTAAGTTTGGTGTTGGGAGGCCACCATTAAGCTCTGAGTCTCTGTGAAGCTCTCTAAGAGCTCACTGTCAAGCTATTGACATTAAAGAAGTGCTTATTGGGAGGCAACCCAATGTTAATTAATTATACTTATTTTTTATATAGACATTTGTTTTCCATTGCCATGTTATGTTTTCTTTAGGTTTATGATCATGTGGAGTCACAAAAACAGCGGCAAAATTGAAGCGGAATCAAAAACAGCATCAAAAATAGCACACCCTGGAGGACAGGTTTACTAGCGTTTAAACGCCAGTAAGGATAGCAGATTGGGCATTTAACGCCCAGTCTGGTAGCATTTTGGGCGTTAAACGCCAGAATTGGAAGACAGACTGGCGTTTAATGCAAGAAAAGGGTGTCTGGCTGGCGTTAAACACCAGAAAGGGGCATCAGCCTAGCATTTAACACCAGGAAAGGCATCAGACTGGCATTTAAACACCAGAAAAGGTTGTCTAGGGGCGTTTAAATGCCAGAAAGGTGCAGGGAGCAGAATTCCTTGACACCTCAGGATCTGTGGACCCCACAGGATCCCCACCTATCCCAACTCTTTTTCTATCCTTTTCAAACCTTTCTATAACACTCTTCCCCAAAATAACCTCCACCAATCACCTCCATTTCTCCTCCAAAACCATCATACAACCCACCTACCCCCACCCATTCAAATTCAAACCATCTCCCTCCCAAACCCAACCCCTATTACAAGAATTCCCTCTCCACTCCACTCCTATATAAGCCCCTCATCACTCCTTCATTTTCACACATCATAACCACCTAAAACCCCCCATGGCCGAACCATTCACACACCTCCATCTCATCTATCTCTTCTTCCTCTAATCCTTTCTTTCTTCTTTTGCTCGAGGATGAGCAAATCTTTTAAGTTTGGTGTGGAAAAAAGCTCTGCTTTTTATTTTTCCATAACCATTAATGGCACCTAAGGCCGGAGAAACCTCTAGAAAGAGGAAAGGGAAGGCAATTGCTTCCAACTCTGAGTCATGGAGGATGGAGAGATTCATCTCAAAAGCCCATCACTAGAAAGAGGATGGAGCAAACAAGAGAGCCCCTCATGGACTTCAACAAGAGCATGAGGAAGTCCCTCATCAAGAAATCCCTGAGATGCCTCAAGGGATGCATTTCCCTCCACACAACTACTTGGGAGCAACTTGATGGGATATTTTCGTGGAAAAATGAATTTCTCCAAAACACCCAAAACTAACCGGCAAGTGCACCGACTCGCATCAAGTAATAATAACTCACGGGAGTGAGGTCGATCCCACAGGGATTGAAGGATTGAGCAAATTTAGTTTAGTGGTTGATTTAGTCAAGCGAATCAAGATTTGGTTGAGAGATTTGTGATTTGCAGAATTTAAATTGCATAGAAAGTAAAAGAAATGGATGAATTGCATTGAAATTAAAGAGAACTGGAATTTAAAGTGCTGAATCTTAAAGAGCAAGAAATTAAATGGCAGAAACTTAGAACGCAAGAAATGTAAATTACAGAATCTTAAAGTGCAAGAAATGTAAATAGCTTGAATTGTAAAGGGAATTGGGAGTTGGATTTGCAGGATTTAAACAAGGAAAAGTAAATTGCAACAAACAGAGAAGTAAAGGATGTCTTGAATCAAACCGGATCTTAAAACAGAAATGTAAATAAGCATGAAAACAGTAAACAGGGAATGGGAAATGGGAAATCCGGATCTCAGGACCCAAGAGACTAGAAAACCAAGTCTAGATCTCAATGCCTTCCTAGATCCAACAAGAACAATTGCAAAAGAAATGTAAATTGTAAAGAAAGTAGATGAGAGAGCAAGTGACCGAAACTGAAATTCAATTAAGCAGAAAATTAAACAAGATCCCAAGGTGAGA
Organism: Arachis ipaensis; assembly: GCF_000816755.2. Lineage (NCBI taxonomy): Eukaryota > Viridiplantae > Streptophyta > Magnoliopsida > Fabales > Fabaceae > Arachis > Arachis ipaensis. Next base: position 85,535,395 of record NC_029788.2, on the reverse strand, counting down.
TTGAAACAGAATTTCTTCAATTCTCCACCCAAAATCCAAGACAAGAAAAGTAAAGAGTGTTGGGCAAGAACAAGGAAGAAGAGAGATCAATTCTCCTCCCAAATTCTCTTGAATTAAAATAACAATGCTAAGAAATGTAAAAGTGAGCTCTCCGAAAACTCTCTATGAAAACTAAAAGGAAAAAGCTCCTTTAAAACTTAAATTCTAATCTATTTATACACTTTCTTCAAATGGTCTTCAAGCCTTCAATTGGGCCTTTGCTCTTGGTGGAATTGGGTTGAGAGAGGCCTTGGTTGATTGCTCTTGGAGTTTGGAAAAGAACCGAATTGAACCGAGTTGGAATCATGAAAGCTTGAGTGAAAGTTGGAGTAAAAGTTAGGGTCTAACTTTTGCTCCAACTTTTCACATCAGCACCCTTGTTTTGCTGATACCAACGTTGGGGCAAAAGTTAGGAGTCTAACTTTTGCTCCAACGTTGGCCTCCCCTTAGTTCTTCATGGCGCCAACGTTAGCCAGAAAGTTAGGGGCTAACGTTGGCGCAAACTTTTGCTAGCCCAGGGAGTTTTTCAAGCGCCAACGTTAGCCAAAAAGTTCTCCACAACACTTCTTTGAACTCTATGTCCCGCCTATGAGCTCCCATGCAAGTTTTCACAAGCATGCAACCTCAATACATAATCATACAACTAGAACCACCACTTCTCCTAATCTTTTGCTTGCCTCAAAATTGTTTAATTCCTCAATCCTTCTTTTCAAAGAACTTTCATGTGATGCATTTTTGAAAATTGAGTGCAAACAAGTTTTGAAGAGAAAAAATGTTGTGAATGATCAAGCATCTTGCTTATTGAATTACAGAAAAGAAACCATGCTAAACAAACAGATAATCAGGGAAACTAAACCACTCTCAATCATAGCAGTGTTTCATGTAAGATAATCACTTAACAATACAACCTTTTGGAGTTCGCTTGCTTCACTCCTCATCATCATCATCACTGATCCACACATTCCTCTTTCATTTCTTTGGTTGATGATGCTTAATCCTCCCAAAGGCTTGTATGATGCTCTGCAGTAATATTGAAAGTTGCTTGTTCCCCAAGCACTTGAAAGAAGAAATGGTTAGCTTGCATGATTTATTTATGGGCTTTTGAACTTACTTTGGTGTGGGAACACCAAACTTAATACCTTGCCAATGGTTCTCATGCATTGAATTAACCATGTGTGAAACTCTTTTTCTTTTTCAAAAGTGACAAAACTGAAAACTAAAGAATAGCAAAATAGTTGGCTAGTTTATCTAGCTGCTTGAAGCTAGCATAATGCAGAAGGTGAGAATATGTTTTAAATGAGATTTTGGTGGAACACCAAACTTAGAATCCTTCATTCTCCCTTATATTGTTTTGGTGTGCAACACCAAACTTATCTTCTTGCAATATAGATAAAACTAATTAACCTTTTTATTAAAATAACTATGGAAAGAAAACTACCTCAGGTTGGGTTGCCTCCCAACAAGCGCTCTTTTATTGTCACTAGCTTGACATCTTGCTCTTTGATTATGGAGGCTGGAAATCATAATGCCTCAGTTTTTCTCCTCTTGCTGTAGGATTCCTTTCCTCCATGACCTGCACAATCACAAACAATCCAAATGAAAATTGGATATTCTCATGCCAGAATGTAGTCAGAGGATTAGTTGACACCATGTGTCAAACAGTTGGTAAACTTGAGAGATTAATGAACGAAAATCACTTCTCTCGTTTATTTATCAAGCTATGAGAATCATATTCAGCAAGATAAACCAAGGAAACTTCACTCTATTGCTAGAGTGAGGTTTCAATTAGCTCAGGCAAAAATTCAAACAGTTAGTGTGTCAGTCAAAAATTAAAGAAAAAGTGCTTGATCTAAATTGCCACTTCACTTAATCATTGTCAATCTAAATCAATCCCCGGCAACGGCGCCAAAAACTTGATGGGATATTTTCGTGGAAAAATAAATCTCTCCAAAATACCCGAACTAACCGGCAAGTGCACCGGATCGCATCAAGTAATAATAACTCACGGGACCAAGTCTAGATCTCAATGCCTTCCTAGATCCAACAAGAACAATTGCAAAGGAAATGTAAATTGCAAAGAAAGTAGATGAGAGAGCAAGTGACCGAAACTGAAATTCAATTAAGCAGAAAATTAAACAAGATCCCAAGGTGAGATTGAAACAGAATTTCTTCAATTCTCCACCCAAAATCCAAGACAAGAAAATTAAAGAGTGTTGGGCAAGAACAAGGAAGAAGAGAGATCAATTCTCCTCCCAAATTCTCTTGAATTAAAACAACAATGCTAAGAAATGTAAAAGTGAGCTCTCCGAAAACTCTCTATGAAAACTAAAAGGAAAAAGCTCCTTTAAAACTTAAATTCTAATCTATTTATACACTTTCTTCAAATGGTCTTCAAGCCTTCAATTGGGCCTTTGCTCTTGGTGGAATTGGGTTGAGAGAGGCCTTGGTTAATTGCTCTTGGAGTTTGGAAAAGAACCGAATTGAACCGGGTTGGAATCATGAAAGCTTGAGTGAAAGTTGGAGTAAAAGTTACCAAACACATCAAAGCTATGCTCAAAATCATGAGATATTCATTCTTTCATAATATATGACAATTATAGCATAAAACCTCATGAAATGGCAGGAATTCATACATGGTTGATTAAATCAAAGGAAACATGAAAATCTACCAAATTGGCTTGCTTTTGGCTCAAGAAAGTGCATAATTCAATTGAAAACAAAAGAAAAAGGCTAGTAAAACTAGGCTAAGATGACTTGTCATCACAACTCAACACCTCTTTAGGAGAATTGAGTTCCAACATGGAGCAACTAAGAGTGGAGCACCAAGAGCACTCCATCATCCTCCATGAAATCAGAGAGGACCAAAAGGCCATGAGAAATGAGCAACAAAGGCAAGGAAGAGACATAGAGGAGCTCAAGAACTCCATTGGTTCTTTAAGAGGAAGAAGAAGCCACCATCACTAAGGTGGACCCGTTCTTTAATCTCTTTGTTTATTTTCTTTTCTATTTTCAGTTTTTATGCTTTATGTTTTGACTATGTTTGTGTCTTCATTACATGATCATTAGTGTTTATGTCTTAAAGCTATGAATGTTCCATGAATCTTTCACCTTTCTTAAATGAAAAATGTTTTCTGAAAAAGAAAAAGAAGTACATGAATTTTAAATTCTATCTTGAAAATAGTTTAATTATTTTGATGTGGTGGCAATACTTTTTGTTTTCTGAATGAATGCTTGAACAGTGCATATTTTTTATAGTGAAGTTTATGAATGTTAAAATTGTTGGCTCTTGAAAGAATAATGAAAAAAGAGAAATGTTATTGATAATCTGAAAAATCATAAAATTAATTCTTGAAGCAAGAAAAAGCAATGAAAAACATAAAGCTTGCAAAAAAAATGGCGAAAAATAAGGAAAAAGAAAGAAAAAGAAAAAGCAAGCAGAAAAAGCTAATAGCTCTTTAAACCAAAAGGCAAGAGCAAAAAGCCAATAACCCTTTAAACTAAAAGGCAAGGGTAAAAAGGATGCAAGGCTTTGAGCATTAATGGATAGGAGGGCCCAAAGGAATAAAATCCTGGCCTAAGCGGCTAAATCAAGCTGTCCCTAACCATGTGCTTGTGTCATTAAGGTCCAAGTGGAAAGCTTGAGACTGAGTGGTAAAAGTCATGATCCAAAGCAAAAAGAGTGTGCTTAAGAACTCTGGGCACCCCTAACTGGGGACTCTAGGAAAGCTGAGTCACAATCTAAAAAGGTTCACCCAGTTTTGTGTCTGTGGCATTTATGTATCCGGTGGTAATACTGGAAAACAAAATGCTAAGGGTCACGGCCAAGACTCATAAAGTAGCTATGTTTAAGAATCAAAAAGAACTTAACTAGGAAAATCAATAACATTATCTGTATTTCTGAGATCCTAAAGAGGCCAACAATTCTGAACTCCAATGGATAGAGAGATGCCAAAACTATTCAAAGGCAAAAAGCTACTAGTCCTGCTCATCTAATTAAAACTAATCTTCATTGATATTTTTGAAATTTATTGTATTTTCTCTTCTTTTTATCTTATTTTGTTTTTGGTTGCTTGGGGACAAGCAACAATTTGAGTTTGGTGTTGTGATGAGCGGATAATTTATACGCTTTTTTGCATTATTTTTAGGTAGTTTTTAGTATGTTTTAGTTACTTTTTATTATATTTTTATTAGTTTATATGCAAAAATTATATTTCTGGACTTTACTATGAGTTTGTGTGTTTTTCTGTAATTTCAGGTATTTTCTAGCTGAAATTGAGGGACCTGAGCAAAAATCTGATTCAGAGGCTGAGAAAGGACTGCAAATGTTGTTGGTTTCTGACCTCCCTACACTCAAATGCCATTTTCTAGAGCTACAGAAGTCCAATTGGCGTGTTCTCAATTGGGATGGAAAGCTAACCTCTTGGGCTTTCCAGCAATGTATAATAGTCTATACTTTGTCCGAGATTTGATGGCCCAAACTGGCGTTAAACGCCAGCCAGAGACCCTTTTCTGGCGTAAAATGCCGAAACTGGCACCAGAACTGGAGTTAAACACCCAAACTGGCATCCAGGCTGGCGTTTAACTCTAGAAAAGGCCTATGCACGTATAAAGCTCAATGCTCATCCCATGCACACACCAAGTGGGCCCCGGAAGTGGATTTCTGCACTATCTGTACTTAGTTACTTATTTTCTGTAATCCTTAGTAACTAGTTCAGTATAAATAGCACTTTTACTATTGTATACGGGGATTATGCCATTTTTCACATTTGGAGGCTGGCCACACGGCCATGCCAAGATATTTTTCTCTTATGTATTTTCTACGGTGGAGATTCTACACCTCATAGATTAAGGTGCGGAGCTCTGCTGTTCTTCAGGAATTAATGAAAGTACTATTGTTTCTCTTTCAATTCACGCATGTCTCTTCTCCAAGATATACTCTCGTTCTTAATTCAGTTAAGTCAGAATGAAGGGGTGACCTGTGATAATCACCCACTATCTTCGTTACTCGCTTAGCCAAGATCCGCGTGCCTGACAACCACAAGCGGTCTACATGATGTTCAACGTAGTCATTGGACGACAGCCGGAGTAGAGTCTCTTGGGTTTTTGATCCACGGATTTGACTTGCCTCTCCTGACAACAAAGCATTCGAATCCGTGAGATGATTAGCCATGTGGTAGTTGTGCCTGGTATTTTTCATCCAAGACGAGAGATCCGACAGTTGATTTGACGTACAGAAACCGTACCTGGACCATTTTCACTGAGAGGACAGATGGTAGCCATTGACAACGGTGATCCACCAACATACAGCTTGCCATGGAAGGGAGCACGCATGATTGGATGAAGATAATAGGAAAGCAGAGGTTCAGAAGCAATAAAGCATCTCCAAACGCTTATCTGAAATTCCCACCAATGAATTACATAAGTGTCTTTATTTTAATTTATGTTTTATTTATCTTTCAATTATCAAAACTCATTACCAATTGAATCCTCCTGGCTAAGATTTATAGGATGACCATAGCTTGCTTCAAGCCGGCAATCTCCATGGGATCGACCCTTACTCGCGTAAGGTTTTATTACTTGGACGACCCAGTGCACTTGCTGGTTACTTGTACCGGAGTTGTGAAAAGTGTGATCACAATTCCGTGCACCAAGTTTTTGGCGCCATTGCTGGGGTTGTTCGAGTTTGGACAACTGATAGTTCATCTTGTTGCTTAGATTAGGTAACCTTCTTTCTTGTTTCAACCTTTATTTTCTTTTCAAAAAGTTTTTAAAAAAGTATTTCAAAAAAAAATTTTCTTTTTCGTTTTTCCAAAATTATTTTCGAAAAAAAATTTTATATAAAATAAAAAAAAGTTTTCGAAAAAAATGTTCTTCAGAATTTTTAAGAATGAATTCCACCTTAGAGCTCCATGATGATATGTTGAAGCTTGGCTGGCTATTAAGCCATGTCTAATCTTTTGGACTAAAGCTTCCACTTATCATTGCAGCTATTGGAGGAGCCTTTGGATTCTCATTTATAATTCTGTACTAAAGCTTGGCTGGCTATTTGGCCATGTCTAATTCTTTTGGACCGAAGCTTTAGACTAACATTGCATGAATCCTGGAATTCTTATTAAAAATTTTGAATTTCTTTATTTTCTTTTTGCAAAATCATTTCAAAAAAAATACAAAAAAATTTAATAAAATCATAAAAAGCAAAAAATTTTGTGTTTCTTGTTTGAGTCTTGTGTCAAATTTTAAGTTTGGTGTCAATTGCATTTTTTTTAATTTTCTTAAAATTTTCGAAAATTCATGCATTATGTTCTTCATGATCTTCAAGTTGTTCTTGATGATTTTCTTTGTTTGATCTTTTGATGAGCGGATAACTTATACGCTTTTTGGCATTGTTTTTAGTATGTTTTTAGCATGTTTTAGTTAGTTTTTTTTTATATTTTTATTAGTTTTTATTTAAAATTCACTTTTCTGGACTTTACTATGAGTTTGTGTGTTTTTCTATGATTTCAGGTATTTTCTAGCTGAAATTGAGGGACCTGAGCAAAAATCTGATTCAGAGGCTGAGAAGGACTGCAGATGCTGTTGGATTCTGACTTCCCTGTACTCGAAGTGGATTTTCTGGAGCTACAGAAGCCCAATTGGCGCGCTCTCAATTGCGTTGGAAAGTAGACATCCAGGGCTTTGCAGCAATATTTAATAGTCTATACTTTGCCCAAGATTTGATGGCCCAAACCGGCGTTCAAAGTCAGCATCAGAATTCCCAGCGTTAAACGCCGGAATTGGCACCAAAGTGGGAGTTAAACGCCCAAACTGGCACAAAAGCTGGCGTTTAACTCCAGGAAAAGTCTCCACACGAAAATGCTTCAATGCTCAGCCCAAGCACACACCAAGTGGGCCCGGAAGTGGATATTTACGTCATTTACTCATTTTTGTAAATCCTAAGCTACTAGTTCTCTATAAATAGGACCTTTTGCTATTGTATTTGGAGTCTAATCTTTGAGTAGTTCTATGCTACCTTAGATCATGTTTTGGGGCTGGCCTCATGGCCATGCCTAGACCATGTTCTTATGTATTTTCAACGGTGGAGTTTCTACACACCATAGATTAAGGTGTGGAGCTCTGCTGTACCTCGAGTATCAATGCAATTACTATTGTTCTTCTATTCAATTCAGCTTGTTCTTGTTCTAAGATATCACTTGTTCTTCAACTTGATGAATGTGATGATCCGTGACACTCATCATCATTCTCACCTATGAACGTGTGCCTGACAACCACCTCCGTTCTACCTTCGATTGAGTGTTTATCTCTTGGATTCCTTAATCAGAATCTTCGTGGTATAGGCTAGAATTGATGGCGGCATTCTTGAGAATCTGGAAGGTCTAAACCTTGTCTGTGGTATTCTGAGTAAGATTCAAGGATTGAATGACTGTGACAAGCTTCAAACTCGTGATTGTGGGGCGTTAGTGACAAACACAAAAGAATCACTGGATTCTATTCCAACATGATCGAGAACCGACAGATGAATAGCCGTGCTGTGACAGAGTGCGTTGAACATTTTCACTGAGAGGACGGGATTATAGCCACTAACAACGGTGATGTCCAACATAGATCTTGCCATGGAAAGGAGTAAGAAGGATTGGATAAAGACAGTAGGAAAGCAGAGAGACGGGAGGGACAAAGCATCTTCATACGCTTATTTGAAATTCTCACCAATGAATTACATAAGTATCTCTATCTTTATTTTATGTTTTATTTATCTTTTAATCATTCATCATCCATAACCATTTGAATCCGCCTGACTGAGATTTACAAGATGACCATAGCTTGCTTCATACCAACAATCTCCGTGGGATCGACCCTTACTCACGTAAGGTATTACTTGGATGACCCAGTGCACTTGCTGGTTAGTTGTGCGAAGTTGTGATAAAGAGTTGAGATTACAATTGTGCGTACCATGTTGATGACGCCATTGATGATCACAATTTTGTGCACCAAGTTTTTGGCACCGTTGCCGGGGATTGTTTGAGTTTGGACAACTGACGGTTCATCTTTTTGCTCAAATTAGGTAATTTTATTTTATGTTTAAGCCTTTTTACTTTTTATTTTTGAAAAATTCAAAAAAAATTTTTTTTTCTTCAGAGTTTTTAAGAATGAATTCTAGAGTTTCATGATGATCTGTTGAAGTCTAGCTGGCCGCGAAGCCATGTCTAATCTTTTGTACCGAGGTTTCAACTTATCATCACAAGAGCTTGTTGATTTCTATCAATTTTGCTGTTGTGAGCAATGATCTGCTAAAGCTTGGCTGGCCATTGGCCATGTCTAGTGTTTTGGACCGAAGCTTTCTTTGAAAGCTTGGCTGGCTAGTAAGCCATGTCTAATTCCTGGACCGGAGTTTTAGACTGACATTGCAATGATTCCTGGAATTCTTATTAAAAATCTTGAATCCACTCAATTTTCGAAAAAAAAAGTATAAAATCATAAAACCAAAAATAATTTTATGTTTCTTGTTTGAGTCTAGTGTCTAATTTTAAGTTTGGTGTCAACTGCATTCATCTAATTTTCGAAAAATTCATGCATTATGTTCTTCATTGATCTTCAAGTTGTTCTTAATGATTTCCTTGCTCTGATCTTTAAATTCTCTTGTTTTGTGTGTTTTGTTGTTTTTCATATGCATTCTCAATTTATTAGTGTCAATAGTATATAAACTTCTAAGTTTGGTGTCTTGCATGCATTGTTTGTTTGATTTTAGTTTTCCATATTTAGTTGCATTTCGATTAAAAATCCAAAAGAAAAATTTCTTTTTAAAATGTGTCTTTTCAAGTCAATAATACAGAGAATTGAAGATTCAGAACATGCAGCAGAGGAATTACACAGAAAAAGCTGGGCGTTCAAAACGCCCAGTGAAGAAGGAAAACTGGCGTTTAAACACCAGCCAGGGTACCTGGCTGGGCGTTTAATGCCCAAAAGGGTAGCATTTTGGGCGTTAAACGCCAAAATGGATACCATTCTGGGCGTTTAACGCTAGGATGACACAAGAGGGAAGATTTTATTTTTAATGCACATTTTTCTAAGTTTTCAAAATTTTTCAAAATCAAATCTTTTTCAAATCATATCTTTTCAATCATATATTTTCAAAAACAATTTCTTTCCATTTTCAAAAATACTTGATAACAATTAATGATTTGATTCAAGAATTTCAAGTATGTTGCCTTTTCTGTTGAGAAAGGTTTAATGTTTGAATCATATCTTTTCTTGTTAGCCAAGTCATTAATTTTAAAAATCAAATCTTTTTAAAATTGTTTTTCAATCATATCTTTTTAAAACCATCACTTTTCAATCATATTTTCTTAATCACATCTTTTTCAAAATTAAATTTTCAATCATATCTTTTTGCTTTCTAATTTCAAAATCTTTTTCAAAAATCACTTTATTTCTTTCCCAACTCTAATTTTCAAAAATCATTCTTCAATTTTTCAAAATTATTTCAAAATCTTTTACTCTAATTTTGAAAATTCTTCCCCTCTTCTCACATCCTTCTATTTAAGGACTAACACTCCTCCATTATCAATAATTCAAATTTTATCTCTCTTGATAAGTTCGAATTCTTCTACCTCCTCCTTCTATTCTTCTTTTCCTTTGACACCTCAAGGAATCTCTATACTGTGACATAGAGGATTCCATACTTTCTTGTTCTCTTCTCTTTCATATGAGCAGGAGCAAAGACAAAAGCATTCTTGATGAGGCTGATCCGGAACCTGAAAGGACCTTGAAGCGAAAGCTAAGAAAGGCTAAAGCACAACTCTCTGGAGAGGACCTAACAGAAATCTTCAAACTAGAAGAAGACATGGCAGCTGAAAACAACAACAATGCCAACAATGCAAGGAAGGTGCTGGGTGAATTTATTGCACCTACTCCCGATTTCTATGGGAGAAGCATCTCTATCCTTGCCATTGGAGCAAACAACTTTGAGCTTAAGCCTTAATTATTTTCTCTGATGCAACAGAATTGCAAGTTTCATGGACTTCCATTAGAAGATCCTCATCAGTTTTTAGCTTAATTCTTGTAAATCTGTGACACTGTCAAGACCAATGGGGTTGACCTTGAGGTCTATAGACTTATGCTATTCCCTTTTGCTGTAAGAGACAGAGCTAGGATATGGTTGGATTCACAACCTAAGGAAAGCCTGAACTCTTGAGAAAAGCTAGTCAATGCCTTCTTGGAAAAGTTCTTTCCACCTCAAAAATTGAGTAAGCTTAGAGTGGAAGTCCAAACCTTCAGACAGAAGGAAGGTGAATCCCTCTATGAAGCTTGGGAAAGATACAAACAATTGATCAGAAAGTGTCCTTCTGACATGCTTTCTGAATGGAGCATCATAGGTATCTTCCATGATGGTCTGTCTGAACTGTCCAAGATGTCATTGGACAGCTCTGCTGGAGGATCTCTTCATTTGAAGAAGATGCCTGCAGAAGCTCAGGAACTCATTGAAATGGTTGCAAATAACCAATTCATGTACACTTCTGAGAGAAATCCTGTGAATAATGGCACAAGTCAGAAGAAAGGAGTTCTTGAGATTGATACTCTGAATGCCATATTGGCTCAGAACAAAATATTGACTCAGCAAGTCAATATGATTTCTCAAAGTCTGTCTAGAATGCAAGCTGCACCAGGCAGTACTAAGGACGCTTCATCTGAAGAAGAAGCCTATGATCCTGAGAACCCATCAATGGAAGAGGTGAATTACATGGGTGAACCCTATGGAAACACCTACAATCCTTCATGGAGAAACCATCCAAATCTCTCATGGAAGGACCAACAGAGGCCTCAACAATGCTTCAACAACAACAATGGTGGAAGAAACAGGTTTAGCAATGGCAAGCCTTTTCCATCATCTTCTCAGCAGCAGACAGAGAACTCTAAGCAGAACCACTCTGACTTAGCAACCATGGTCTCTGATCTAATTAAAACCACTCAGAGTTTCATGACTGAAACAAGGTACTCCATTAGAAATTTGGAGGCACAAGTGGGTCAGCTGAGCAAGAAAGTTACTGAACTCCCTCCTAGTACTCTTCCAAGCAATACAGAAGAGAACCCAAAAGGAGAGTGCAAGGCCGTAAACACAATCAACATGGCCGAATTTGGAGAGGAGGAAGAGGCAGTGATCACCACTAAGGAAGACCTCAATGGACGTCCACTGGCCTCCAATGAGTTCCCTAATGAGGAACCATGGGAATCTGAGGCTCACACTGAGACCATAGAGATTCCATTGGATTTACTTCTGCCATTCATGAGCTCTGATGAGTATTCCTCCTCTGAAGAGGATGAAGATGTCACTGAAGAGCAAGTTGCTAAGTACCTTGGAGCAATCATGAAGCTAAATGATAAGTTATTTGGTAATGAGCCTTGGGAGGATGAACCCCCTTTGCTCACCAAAGAACTGGATGACTTGACTAGGCAAAAATTACCTCAAAAGAGACAGGATCCTGGGAAGTTCTCAATACCTTGTACCATAGGCACCATGACCATTGCGAAGGCTCTGTGTGACCTAGGGTCAAGTGTAAACCTCATGCCTCTCTCTGTAATGGAGAAGCTAGGGATCCTTGAGGTACAAGCTGCAAGAATCTCACTAGAGATGGCAGACAATTCAAGAAAATAAGCTTATGGACTTGTAGAGGATGTCTTGGTAAAGGTTGGAGACCACTACATCCCTGCTGATTTCATAGTCCTAGAGACTGGGAAGTGCATGGATGAATCCATCATCCTTGGCAGACCCTTCCTAGCCACAGCAAAGGCTGTGATTGATGTTGACAGAGGAGAATTGATCATTCAAGTGAATGAAGAATCCCTTGTGTTTAAAACTCAAGGATATCCCTCTGTAACCATAGAGAGGAAGCATGAAGAGCTTCTCTCAAAACAGAGTCAAACAGAGCCCCCACACTCAAACTCTAAGTTTGGTGTTGAGAGGCCACAACCAAACTCTAAGTTTGGTGTTGAACCCCCACATTCAAACTCTAAGTTTGGTGTTGGGAGATTCCAACATTACTCTAAACATCTGTGAGGCTCCATGAGAGCCCACTGTCAAGCTACTGACATTAAAGAAGCGCTTGTTGGGAGGCAACCCAATGTTATATCTATCTATTTTCCATTGTTATTTTATGTTTTCTGTATGTTGATGATCATGTGAAGTCACAAAAACAATTGAAAAAGCAAAAACAGAATGAAAAATAGAGAAAAGAACAGCATACCCTGGAGGAAAAGCTTGCTGGCGTTTAAACGCCAGTAAGGGCAGCAAATGGGCGTTTAACGCCCAGTCTGGCACCATTCTGGGTGTTTAACGCCAGAAAGGGGCACCAGACTGGTGTTTAACACCAGGAATGGGAAAGGAGCTGGCGTTAAACGCCAGAAAAGGGTAGCAGCCCGGCATTTAATGCCAGAATTGGCAGAAAGGACATTTTTGCATGCCACTCTGTGCAGGGATGAGCTATCCTTGACACCTCAGGATCTGTGGACCCCACAGGATTCCCACCTACCCCACCACTCTCTCTCTTCTTCACCCATTCACCAATCACCTCAATACATCTTCACCAAAAACCCCTCACCTATCAAATCCCACCATTCTCTTCACCACTCACATCTATCCTTCATAAAACCCTAAGCTACTTGTTCTCTATAAATAGGACCTTTTGCTATTGTATTTGGAGTCTAATCTTTGAGTAATTCTATGCTACCTTAGATCACGTTTTGGTGCTGGCCTCATGGCCATGCCTAGACCATGTTCTTATGTATTTTCAACGGTGGAGTTTCTACACACCATAGATTAAGGTGTGAAGCTCTGCTGTACCTCGAGTATCAATGCAATTACTATTGTTCTTCTATTCAATTCAGCTTGTTCTTGTTCTAAGATATCACTTGTTCTTCAACTTGATGAATGTGATGATCCGTGACACTCATCATCATTCTCACCTATGAACGTGTGCCTGACAACCACCTCCGTTCTACCTTCGATTGAGTGTTTATCTCTTGGATTCCTTAATCAGAATCTTCGTGGTATAGGCTAGAATTGATGGCGGCATTCTTGAGAATCCGGATGGTCTAAACCTTGTCTGTGGTATTCTAAGTAGGATTCAAGGATTGAATGACTGTGACGAGCTTCAAACTCGTGATTGTGGGGCGTTAGTGACAGACGCAAAAGAATCACTGGATTCTATTCCGACATGATCGAGAACCGACAGATGAATAGCCGTGCTGTTACAGAGTGCGTTGAACATTTTCACTGAGAGGACGGGATTGTAGCCACTGACAACGGTGATGCCCAACATACAGCTTGCCATGGAAAGGAATAAGAAGGATTGGATAAAGACAGTAGGAAAGCAGAGAGACGGGAGGGACAAAACATCTTCATACGCTTATCTGAAATTCTCACCAATGAATTACATAAGTATCTATATCTTTATTTTATGTTTTATTTATCTTTTAATCATTCATCATCCATAACCATTTGAATTCGCCTGACTGAGATTTACAAGATGACCATAGCTTGCTTCATACCAACAATCTCCGTGGGATCGACCCTTACTCACGTAAGGTATTACTTGGACAACCCAGTGCAGTTGCTAGTTAGTTGTGCGAAGTTGTGATAAAGAGTTGAGATTACAATTATGCGTACCATGTTGATGGCGCCATTGATGATCACAATTTCGTGCACCATCTTTACATTTTCTTGTTTTGTGTCTTTTCTTGTTTTTCATATGCATTTTCAAATTGTTAGTGTCCCTAGTACAAAAGTTCTTACGTTTGGTGTCTTGCATGTCTTTCTTTTCTTAAAAGTTTTCAAAAATATGTTCTTGATGTTCATCATGATCTTCAAAGTGTTCTTAGTGTTCATCTTGACATTCAAAGTGTTCTTGCATGCATTATTTGCATTCAAAGTGTTCTTAGTGTTCTTTCAGGGATGGATGACCCCTATAATCAACTACTTCAAATCAGAGACACTCTCTATAGATAAGAAGGAGGCAAAGAGGCTAAGACGAGAGGCACAACACTACACCATCATAAACAACATCCTATACAAGAGAGGGATTTTAACACCCCTATTAAAATGTGTGCCAACCTCCAACACAAAACAGGTTCTAGAAGAAATACACAGTGACATATGTGGCAACCATTTGGGAGCACGAGCTCTCTTCAACAAAGTACTCCGAGCCGGGTTCTTTTGGCCGACTTTGCAAAAAGAAGGAACCGAGTTCGTTAAGACATGCCCACCATGTTAGAAACATGCTAACTTTCATATCGCCCCACCCGAGGAGCTCATCAGCGTAACATCACCCTGGCTATTCGCAAAGTGGGGACTCGACCTCTTAGGACCCTTCCTCTAAGGATTAGGACAAGTCAAGTTCCTCATCGTAAGGGTAGATTACTTCACAAAATGGATTGAGGTAGAGCCCTTAGCTAATGCCACTGCTCAAAGAAGCCAAAAGTTCTTGTACAGAAACATTATTACAAGGTTTGGGGTTCCTTATTCCATTACCACAGACAATGGCACTCAATTTACGGACACAGGCTTCAGAAAATTGGTAGCAAATTTGAAAATAAAGCACCAATTCACATCCGTAGAACACCCACAAGCCATGGACAAGCAGAAGCAGCCAACAAAGTCATATTGGTCGGGTTAAAATGGAGATTACAGGACGCAAAGGGAGCTTGGGCTGAAGAGCTCCCACAAGTCCTATGGGCATATCGGACAACTCCACACTCCACCACAAGGGAATCACCTTTCCGATTGGCCTACGGAATAGAGGCCATGATCCCGATAGAAATCGAGGAAGGATCCCCCAAAATGATCTACTACAATGAAGAGGCAAACTCCCAAAATCAAAGGGAGGAGCTCGACCTACTTCCAGAAATCCGAGAAAGAGCTCGGATTAGGGAAGAGGCGTTAAAACGCAGCATGGCCTCAAGATACAATCAGAGAGTCGTCCAGCAAAGTTTCGCTAATAACGATCTCATTTTAATTTGAAATGACATCGGAACAGGTCGACCAGGAGAAGGAAAGCTCGCAGCTAACTGGAAAGGACTCTACCGAGTCATAGAAGTACTGGGAAAAGGCTACTACAAGGTGTCTAACCTCGAGGGATGAGAGTTACCAAGGTCATGGCACGCCTGCAACCTAAGAAGGTATTATAGTTAGAGAAATCTTAGGTCAAGGTGAACTTTTTTTCCTGAAAAGGTTTTTTAACAAGGCACCAGGCCAGGATCTACAGAATTACCCGACTTAGAAGGGTAAGCACCCACATGTATATATTCTTGTCTATATGCCTATATTCTATTCGAATAAAATTTTCCAGATTCTCTACAAAGTCTCTCTACCAAGACGCATTAATCTGAACGCAAAAATTCATCGCCCGATTACAAAGCTACAGGTCGGCAAGGTGAAAACCAAATTCACCGTCCAATCACGATAAAAATCGAATTCAGCGTCTGATTTTGACAAGGTCGGCCAAGTGAGAACCAAACTCACCACCCGATTTAAATCGGGAAGATGAAAAAGCGATCAAAACAGATTAATGCAAGAAGTTATAAAAAGTAATCCATAGAAAGAGGCCTGGCGAGGTCTGAGAAAAAATGGATTGCTAAAAATATCTTAGAATGGACCGACATGAAGAAGTCTGACCAATCGACATTAAAGTGACAAAATTTATAAAAAGTAATCCATAGAAAGAGGCCTGACAAGGTCTGAGAAAAAATGGATTGCTAAAATTAACTAAGAGCAGACCGGCATGAAGAAGTCGGCCCAACCAAACAAAGCGACAGAGTTATAGAAAGTAATCTATAGAAAGAAGGCCTGGTAAGGTCTGATTAAAAATAGATTACTAAAAATAGCTCGAGAGAAATCGACAAGAAGAAGTCGAACTAACAAAAGGTGTGCGTTAGAAGGGACACAGCTCAACCCAAAAAGCCACGACCTCACGACAAAAGCTACCAAAATTGCAAAACAGCATCCTATAAGGATACTAAGAAGTTTTCAAACAAAGCTAGCCTCAAAGGTCACTTCGAATAAAGAAGGAAACAAACAAACACGAAGGCAATCAAAAAAGAGGCCGGACAGCAGAAATCCCGACACTCTAAAAGATTTCTAAAAAAGCCAAAAATCTGCAAACATATTAAGAGAAGCAAAGCTACTATAATAAAGACTCAAAAGACCACCTAAAAGAAGACCTCAAGAGTTCGAAAGCAGTTGTTTTTCCTAAATAAAGTTTTTAAGAAAAGCAACTAAAGTATCAAAGCCACACCGAGCTCAATTACAAAAGTCAGAAGTTTAAAAACCCACAAACCGGGTTGTACAAAATACATCAAGAAAAGTCACAGGGAATCCAAGTTCTCCTCCATGGCAGCACTCTGAGTAGTTGAGGGAGGAATAGTCTTTATAGGAATCGCATCTACAGTTTCGTCCTATTGAGTTAGAATTTGGACGTCAGGGTTAGACTCAGGGCGGCCGGCCTTTGCAACAGGAGTCGAAGAAGTCGGTGCAGCAGGAGCTTTGACTGGGGGCTCAGGGGGAGGACCGTCCTCCTCATCCTCATCTGGGGCAGGAACTATCTTACCATTTTCAACGATGTTATCCAAACTAAAAAGACTCAGGTCGAGCTCAGGAGCAAGAACTCGGACCTGAGCTTTTAGGTTCTCATATGCATCTGTCACACTGCCCACAAGATGGCCCTGAAGCTCAGAATAGTCAGCATAGGCCGAATCAAGCCTCTCCCTAACCTCCAACAACTCGCCATAAGTTTGGGTATAACTCTCCTTCGACTTCTTGGCTATCTCCTCGGCCAGATTCGCAGCAGCTTCCGCAGCAACCGCTCTGGATTTCTCCTTCTCAACATTGAGTTCTAGCTTGATCACTTTAGCATCCAGTTCATCCTTCAAAGCCTTAATCCTATTGAACTCGGACTTGGCATCCTCCATAAAGGCTTTAGTAGCATGAACAGGAGACTCTTAGACAGTACGAAACAAGGCCGCACCCATGTGAGCCATTCGAACACTAGTACTGGTGATGAAATCCAGATGGCGCAGGATGGACACATCGTCCATGGAAAGTCGGCCATAAGGAGCGATCTGGTTATCAACAAACCCCACAACATCCAAATCGGGGGCATCCAGGTCATAAGGCTCAGCAGTCTTCTATTTCTTGGGAGGAGCACCGACGGCAAACGGAGAGGCAGCACTAGAGGTCGGCTTAGGAGGGTCAGAAGGAGCCAGGCAAACTTGAGGAGTCGGTATGACCATCCTCGGCCCAGAAGTGTCCGAGGTCGACCTTCTCAGAGTAACCTGTGAAGACCCCTCTCCAGAACCTTTGGCCGAGATGTCCTGGGCCGTGGTGACCTTCCTCACCCTCTTAAAAGCCTTCATGCTATCAGTAGTCTTCACCATCTCTGAGAAAAGAAAGCATCAAAAGCCAGAGTTACAAATGGGAAAGGGATGTATTGACAAAATAAACAAAATAAAGACAAGGCTAAGAAGAAATCGGCAGCTACCCAATTCAGCTCGGAGAAGGGAGGGATTCCCCAAGAACCTCTTCGTATCAAGATGGGGAGGCTCCCCCCAATTTTCCTCTAGTACATGTACAAAGGCCTGCTCGACCTCATCCAACATCTCCCAAGAATACCTAGACACTACCACATTCTTTTGCCAGCATAAAGGGAAGGCAGGTTCATTATTCTGTTCCAAGAAGAAAGGCCGAGCTCCTTCAACAACTCAGACCTTGAAGTAATAGTTCTTGAAATCCCTAAAACACTCATCATACATAGAAAAAACTTTCTTCCCCTGGGCAGCTCGGAAAGAAATCTAGGAAGCCTTCTTCTTAGCTATCCCAGGTTTTGTCAAGACAAAAAGATAAAGAAAGAAAGTTTGAGAAGGTCGGACATCCATTTCCTGACACAACAATTGAAAGATCTTTATGAAACCCCACAAGTTCGGATGGAGTTGGGATGGGGCTACATTACAGGACCACAACAAGTCGGTCTCAAAGGAAGTAAAAGGGATGGTGATGTTCATTTGGCTAAAAAAGTAATCATAAGCGTAAAAGAAAGGACGTTCCCCTTGAGACAGAGAAGAAAAACACAGTCTCTCATCTGGATCAGGCGCTACCAACGCGTAATTCTTCTCCTGGTCTTTACTACTACAAATCCGGTGATGCCTCCTAACTTGCACGCAATATTCAGAAATCACCACAGAAACACACATCAAAACAAGGGAGTCCAGCCAGTCAGACATGCCCTCGGGGACTTTGGAAGACATCTCGGGGACTTTGGAAGACATCAAAACAAGGGAAAATGGCTTATTAATCAAACAGCTCGGACAAATATGGATATAACTCGGACAAAAGCACACAAATGTTAGAAGTCAAATACAGCAGTGAAAGAAAACCCCAGGACTCACACTAAGGTCCAGGGGCATCCTTTGGAGGTAGTAATAAAGTGAGGATTCAAGAAAAATCTGGCAGTCTAAACCCTAAAAACACAAAGAAGGTCAAAACATCTCTGATTCATGAAGAGGAAGCCATCGACATCACAACATACTACGCAGATAAAAAAGTTGCAACCTTTTTTACAGTCCATTACTGCAAACTACAAACAAAAAAGATCTACGCATAAAGAAATCAAAGTAAAAGGGGGCAGAAACCAGTAGTAAATCAAAGAAGCCCTAAAACAGCGCACATTACAGCAATGATCAGACGTAACAAACACAGAGAAAGATTCAAACTCTCCAACATGAATTAAAGCAAGATCAACACTTTTTTATAGTCCATTACTCCAAACTACAAACAAAAAAGATCTACGCATAAAGAAATCAAAGTAAAATGGGGCAGAAACCAGTAGTAAATCAAAGAAGCCCTAAAACAGCGCACATTACAGCAATGATCAGACACAACAAACGTAGAGAAAGATTCAAACTCTTCAACATGAATTCAAGCAAGATCAACACTTTTTCAAAATCAGAACAATGCAAGCACGAAAAGAACGGCGTGGAAAGTAAAAAGAGAGAGAAGAAGAAAACCAACCTGCAGTGGAGAGGAGACGATAAACGCTTAGAAACCAAAGCAATGACGAAACGACGCCAAACAATCACCTTTCGAGTAAAGAAAAAGAGAAAGCATGAGAATGGAGAGATTTGAGAACGAAATAGCAAAGCACCAGCAAGGAATCGAAAAAGAAAAGTGAAACTGAAGTAAATCTTTGAAAATTCAAAATGAGAGAAACAGAGAGGGAAGCAAAGGAAACGACAAAATGGAGGATAATGAGTTTTTATTTCGCACGTTTCCAAGGAAATGCAAAACGAGCATTGCAATTAAAAAGGAGTGAGAAAAACGCTCTGCATTCAAATCACCAAAGGGAGTTCTACCGCAAAGACTGACAAAAAATCCTTGAGCTCGACTTCTACAAAAGAGATCAAAGTCTAAAAAGGACTCGACTTTAGAAGGAAGACCGCGCACAAGCAGGAGAACTGTCATGTCCTAGGTCGAGCTGTACAACCCGGGTTAATTAAAGACAAGACGACCGACATGTTCAAGTCTAGAATCCATGACCTCTTCTCAAAGAGGTCGGTCAAATCGCCATAAGAGGCCCAAGCAGGCCCAAACAAAGGGACACAGCCCAATCTAAAGGCAGCCAAAGCCTAGAAGGATATAGGCGGTCCCCCCTTAAAGATAAGATAACTTTACTCATAGAAAGGATAAGATAACTATCTTATCTCCAGAAAGGTCACGCCACACCATTATAAATACACTGGAGCACCCAGGTATAACTCATACTCTGATTCTACACTAAATACCTGCTTAAAGTCCATGCTAACTTCTGCATCAGAGTCTCTTGCAGGTACCACCAACCTCCAGTGATGAAGGATCAGCAGCTCCACCAGATCTAATAAGTCGGACACAACAGCTCCGACCACCACTGTAGATCTCATCCGAGATCGACCTACAGTTTCAGGTAACCCCCGGAACAGAAGGTATGACTAACCAGATAATTAGCTATAGGTGCCTACCAATGAACTACTTCAGATATTGCGTGCAAGTTATCAAATGGAAAAGCATCATTGATAGGAGTGGAGTCATTCTTAATGTGCTCTAGGCAACTCAAGTGGTCCGCTACTAAATTTTGGGAACCACTTCTATCTTTGATTTCTGTTCATGTTCTGGGTCGAGCTGTACGACCCGGGTTGATTAAAGACAAGACGACCGACATGTTCAAGTCTGGAATCCCCGACCTCTTCGAGAAAAGGTCGGTCAAATCGCCATAAGAGGCCCAAGCAGGCCCAAACAAAGGGACACAGCCCAATCTAAAGGCAGCCAAAGCCTAGAAGGATAAAGGCGGTCCCCCTTAAAGATAAGATAACTTCACTCAAAGTTAAGATAAGATAACTATCTTATCTCTAGAAAGGTCACGCCACACCATTATAAATACACTGGAGCACCCAGGTATAACTCATACTCTGATTCTACACTAAATACCTGCTTAAAGCCCGTACTAACTTAAGCATCGGAGTCTCTTGCAGGTACCACCACCCTCCGGTGACCAAGGATCAGCAGCTCCATCAGATCCAACAAGTCAGATACAACAGCTCCGACCACCACTTTAGATCTCATCCGAGATCGACCTACAGTTTCAGGTAACCCCCAGAACATTGGCGCCGTTGCTGGGGACCTGGAAGTCATCCTGTCATCATGGCGGACAACATGGACAACGATCACAACTCTGATTTGGA
The DNA here is from genome assembly GCF_000816755.2 of Arachis ipaensis. Lineage (NCBI taxonomy): Eukaryota > Viridiplantae > Streptophyta > Magnoliopsida > Fabales > Fabaceae > Arachis > Arachis ipaensis. The sequence continues at coordinate 85,514,605 of NC_029788.2, read as the reverse complement.
AAATAGGACGCCGCATAAGAACGCGGACACCACACCAAAAGATACTTCTCAACAAAACGGAGGCAAGCACCCCCCAAACACAGAAATTCTAGAAGCTCTCCGAGAAGAGCAAAATCGTCTCAAATAGCTCGAACAGGAGGCCGAATACCAGCGCAAAGCCGAAAGAAACCTCCGAAGAGAAACTTGACGACGCCGAGAGTTAGTCTAACTGCTAAAACTCGAAGCCGACCTTAGAGCCAAAACCATTCAGCCAGATCACGGGGACAGCCCCCACAAGGATCAGGATCCCTTCACAAAAGAAATCATGAAAGCTAAAGTTCCAAAAGACTTTAAAGCTCCCGACGTGACCCCTTACGACGGAACCTCTTACCCAAGCCATCATCTCAGCAATTTCAGAAGCAGAATGTATCTCACGGATGCCTTGGACGCTATTCGTTGCAAAGCCTTCCCAACTAGCTTGACAAAGACGGAAATTAAATGGTTCGACAGTTTGCTTTCTAGATCCATCACAAGTTTTGATGACTTAGCCAAAAAGTTTCTTGCTAGATTCTCCATCCAGAAGGACAAGGCCAAACACACCCCGAGCTTATTAGGAATCAAACAAGGTGACAGGGAGAGTCTCCGATCTTATATGGAAAGATTCAACAAGGCATGCTTGGACATACAAAGTCTACCAACAGAAGCAGCTATCATAGGTCTCATTAATGGCCTGCGAGAAGGACCCTTTAGTCACTCCATATCAAAGAAACACCCAACATCTTTAAATGAAGTGCAGGAACGGGGAGAGAAGTATATCAACATGGAAGAAAATTCTCGGCTAGGAGAGGCCTCGAAACCCGGATTCTCCTACCCCTCCCAAGATAAAGACAAAGAGTCCAAAAAGAAAGAAGATCAGCATGGAGAGAAACTTAAAAAATACCATAATTACACCCCTCTTCGGGTGTCCCTTATGGATGTTTTTTGAAAGGTATGCCACACTGAGAAGATTCCACCACCTCGCCCAATCAAAGGAAAAAAAGGAGGCGAAATCGGACAGAATACTGTGAATACCACCGAATCTACGGACATCCTACCAACAAGTGTTTCGACTTGAAGAATGTCATAGAAAAACCGGTAAGAGAAGGGCGACTAGATCGATACTTAGCCAACAAGACGGATGAAACCAAAAAAAGAAGAAGAGATGAGGAGGTCGGACGAACAAAGTAACCACCTCACACCCCGGAGAGGCACATTCATATAATAAATGGAGGATTCGCTGGAGGAAGGATCTCAAAATCATCTCACAAAAGGCACCTCAAAGAAGTATATCATATTGAGGGAGAAGGATTACCCGACTTCCCTACTATTACCTTCACCCAGGAAGATGCGGCGAGCATCATCCCGGGACATGATGATCCCATGGTCATCACTGTTATATTGGCCAATGTTAATCTCCACCGTACACTGGTGGACCAAGGAAGCTCAGCAGATATCTTGTTCAAACCGGCTTTCGACATACTCGGCCTACAAGAAAAAGAGCTCAGGGCATATCCGAACAGCTGGTTTGGACTAGGAGACATTCCAATCCAACCACTTGGATATATCTCGCTACACACAACCTTCGGTAAGGAAACTCGATCAAGAACGCTTAACATAAACTACATCGTAGTCGACGTGAGCTCAGCCTACAACACCTTGATAGATTGGACAACACTGAATCAACTTGCCGCAGTAGTTTCAACTTCACATTTATGCATGAAATTTCCAACCTCAGAAGGGATTGCCAGAATAAAAGGAGACCAGAAAACCGTGCAACGATGTAACAACGAAAGTCTAAACCTTAGAGGCAAAGGAGAAGAAATCAACACTATCGAGCTCGGAGGAGTTCGAGGTCGGGATGAACTTCGTCCACAGCCTGAGGGTGAGAGAGAGGAAGTCCAGATCGAGGATGTTCCAGATAGGACAACGAATATCGGGGTGACCTTGAAAAAAGATATAAAAGAGCCACTGATACAGTTCCTAAAGATAATGCCAACCTCTTCGCATGGAAGGCCACATACATGCCAGGCATAGACCCCAAACTAATGTGCCACAAACTAGCAGTATACTCTAGAGCTCGGCTAGTATAGCAGAAGCGTAGGAAACTCGGACCGGAAATATCCCAAGCTGTGGAAGAACAGGTACAAGCCTTACTAGAGGCAGGATTCATAAGAGAAGTCAAGTACCCACTATGGCTAGCCAATGTTGTCTTGGTAAATGAGTCAAATAGGAAGTGGTGGATGTGCACTGACTACACTGATCTCAATAAAGCCTGCCCAAAAAATCCCTATCCACTCCCAAGTATAGACACCCTAGTGGACGCCTCCTCCGGATACAAGTACCTTTCCTTCATGGATGCTTATTCAGGGTACAATCAAATCCCGATGTACCCACCTGATCAAAAAAGACCTCATTTTTAACCCCAAAAGCAAACTACTGTTATGTCGTCATGCCATTCGGACTCAAAAACGCAGGAGCTATCTACCAAAGATTGATAAACAAAGTCTTCGCAGAACACATTGGAAAACTCATGGAGGTGTATGTGGACGACATGTTAGTAAAAACACAAAGCGAGGAATCATTACTGGCCGATCTCACCAAAGTGTTCGACACCATAAGGAAGCATGGCATGCGACTTAATCCCACAAAGTCCACTTTTGCCGTAGAAGCTGGCAAATTCCTAAGTTTCATGCTAACACAATGGGGAATTGAGGTGAACCCGGACAAATTCCGGGCTATACTCAACATAAAAAGTCCGACCTGCGTCAAAGAAGTACAACAACTCAACGGAAGACTCGCAGCTTTATCTAGATTTCTAGCCGGATCAGCCATAAGATCCCTCCCCTTTTACGCCATACTAAGGAAGGGAAAAAGGTTTGAATGGACAGCAGAGTGCGAGAAAGCCTTCTAGGATTTCAAAAATTTCCTAGGACAACCACCTATCCTTACCCGGCCACAGGAGGGAGAAGCACTCATATTATACCTCAGTGGAAAGTCGGGCAATAGACTCAGCACTGGTCAGAGAAGACCAAAATGGGCAACAACCCATCTACTTCATCAGCAAAGCCCTACAAGGGGCCGAACTGAATTATCAAAAGATAGAAAAGTTCACCTATGTCCTTATACTAACTTCTCGACGACTTTGCCCATATTTTCAAGCTCACACCATCAAGGTTAGGACCAACCATCCCATAAAAGGAATTCTACAGAAGACAGACTTAGCTGGAAGAATTCTACAGTGGGCAATTGAGCTATCTGAGTTCGATCTTCAATATGAAGCTCGGACTGCCATCAAGTCTCAGTATTTGGCCGACTTCGTAGCTGAGTACACAGATAACCCGGGAACTCCTACAAAATGAAATCTCTATGTTGATGGCTCTTCTAACAAAATCGGGAGTGGTGCGGGTGTGATAATAGAGAGAGATCATGGAACCCAAATCAAACTCTCCCGAAAATTTGATTTCCCTGCTTCAAATAACCAGGCCGAATACGAGGCAATGCTAGCTGGTTTGAGGCTGGCCAAGGAGGTTGGAGTTCAAAAGCTCCTCATCTTCAGCGATTCCCAAGTAGTCACTTCACAAATAGCAGGGAGCTACCAAGCTAAGGACCCTACCATGAAAAAGTACTTGGACAAAATCAAGGAACAGCTCGGACAACTCGGGGAATATGAGGTCCGCCACATACCTCGAGCTGATGGACTCTCAAAATTAGCCAGCACCAAACTAGGGGGCAATAATAAAAGCCTCATCCAGGAAATACTGCAGAGCCCATCAATTTTGGAGGAAGAAAAGGTCCTAGGCATATCAGGTCAAGATCAGGGATGGATGACCCCTATAATTAACTACCTCAAATCAGAGACACTCCCTACAGATAAAAAGGCGGCAAAGAGGCTAAGACGAGAGGCACAACACTACACCATCATAAACAACATCTTATACAAGAGAGGTATTTCAACACCCCTATTAAAATATGTGCCGACCTCCAACACAAAAGAGGTCCTAGAAGAAATACACAGTGGCATATGTGGCAACCATCTGGGAGCACGAGCTCTGATGAATTGGATTTTGGAGGGTTTAGAATTCACAAATGAATTCTCGTTGCAAGTATAGTTTCTAAACCAAACAATAATCCTTTCATACAAAAATTTGGTTGTCACAAGTACAAACCCCTAAAATCTATAAACTGAAGTATTTAAACCTCGGGTCGTTCTCCCTAAAAATTGCGATAAAGTGTCTTGTTATTGGTTATGAGGTATGTTTTGGGGATTTTGAGATAATACCCAAGAAATATAAATGGCAAAGGAAATAAACTAACAAAAAGGTCTTGGCAATGTTTGGTGGTCAAGGATCTCTATCCTAATCACTAACCACAACATGAGAATTGGCAAGGATCAATCCCACTGAGTCATCCTCTAACTAATAGTAAAGGAAAGTCAAGTGTGCTATATCAATCCAAGTCCATAAGTCTTAGTTCTCCACCAAATCAATTAGTGAGATCTAGTGTTAATGGCTCCCAATCGTCAATCACTTGGACATTAGCAACTCAAGAGTTCCTAAGCTACCTTCCCAAGCCAAGAGCATAAAATTCTACTCTAAAATCCGACCAAGCATTTTATCAAACACTTGGAAGGCATAAAAGAAAAACATAGTAATATTGCAAGGAAAGTAAATCTACACTACTCAATTGCAAGGAATTAAACAACAACAAATCAAATTAGCAATAAAGGAACATGAAAACAAAAATTGCATTAAAAGGAAAAGGAAAGAACAAAGTGCATCAACATAAAAGTAGAGAATTACAATGCTAAATTAGAGAGAGGAGAAGAAGAGGAACAAGAATTGATAAAGGAAAAGTAAATCAAATCATGAAATTAACCTAGATCTAAGAATTCCTAATCTAGATCTAACCTACTCCAAATTCTAGAGAGAAGAGAGAGCTTCTCTCTCTAGAAACTAACTAAAGCATGATAAAACTAAAATAAAACTAAACTAATGACTAGATGTCTCACCCCTCTTCAATCCTTGGGTTAAATAGCATCAAAAATGAGTTGGATTGGGCCACAAGGCTTCTAAAATCGCTGGCCAGGAGTTGCATTCAGTGAACTATGTGCCACCATCGGCGCGTACTCGTACAGTGCGTGTGCACGCCCCTAGCCGCGATGCAACTTATAGCAAGTCTTATATCATTTCAAAGCCCCGGATGTTAGCTTTCCAACGCAACTAAAACTGCGTCATTTGGACCTCTGTAGCTCAAGTTATGGTCGATTAAGTGCGAAGAGGTCGGCTTGTGATTCCTTCATTTCTTCATGAGTTCTCCATTTCTACATGCTTTTCCTTCATTCCCTTGATCCAATCTTTGCCTCCTAAATCTGAAATCACTTAACAAACATGTCAAGGCATCTAATGGAATCAAGGTGAATTAAATTTAGCTATTTTAAGTCCTAAAAGCATGTTTTCACTCTTAAGCACAATTAAAGGAGAAGTTACAAAACCATGCTATTTCATTGGATAAATGTGAGGAAAGGTTATCAAAATGCTCTAAATTCAACACAAGATTAACCCTCCAAATGGGGTTTATCAACCTCCCCACACTTAAACCAAGCATGTCCTCATGCTTAAACCAAGAAGGATAAGAGAAGGGGTATGAACATTTATTCAATGCAAATAACCTAAATGCATCTATCTAAATGCAACTAAATGCAAAATGATTCTACCTACTTGGATAAAAATAAATCAATCCTCGAAGAGCATGTATAAACGAGTGGGCTAAGGTCACATGACAACTCATGAATCCTACCAATTCAAGTATAAAAATGAAGTTCAAGTAGACTTGCAAGAAGAACGCTCATGAAAGCCGAGAATCAAGGAATTGAGCATCGAACCCTCACCGGAAGTGTTTGCACTCTAGTTGCTCAAGTGTATATGGTCGATTCTCTCAATTCTCCCCTAATCATGCTTTCAAAGATTTGTTTTTCATCTAACAATCAACATTTATTCAATGCATGCATACATTCATCATGAGGTCTTTTAATAGGTTGTAATGGGGCTAGGGTCAAGGTATGATGCATATTTGGTCAAGTGGACTTGAAATTTGAATCTTTGATTACCTTAAACTTCCCACCTAACCTATATAGCAACCTATACAATTCTAAACAAACCTAACTACCCATCCTTCACTTTTTCACATACTCATGCATTTTCTTTTTCACTTTACAACACTTATGCATTGACTATTATTGGACTTCACTTTGGGGCATTTTGTCCCCTTTTTATTGTTTTTCTTCTATTTCTTTTTTTTTTCTATATTTTTTTCTTTTTTCCTTTCCTTTTCTTTTCTTTTTCACATTTATTATTTTTTTCTTTTTCTTTTTCTTTAATTTTTCTCATTTTTTTCTTTCTTTCAAGCTACATACGAGAACATCAATGCATAAGGTCTATACATTTAATCAATACATGAGTATGCACCCAATTTCCAAATATAGATATACAAAACACCCTTTTTTTCCCAACCAATGTTCCCAAATCTCCCCAAACTTGAATAATAAACACTCTCACTAGCCTAAGCTAATCAAAGATCCAAATAATAGACATTTATTATTTTCCACTTTAGGCTTGTAATATGCTAAAATAAAGAACGATTGGGTTAAGTGTAGGCTCAAAGTTGGCTAACAATGGAAGATAAAAGGTAAGGCTTTTTGGGCAGGTGAGCTAAATAAAATGATGGCCTCAATAATATAAGTGTATGAATACACAAAATAATGGACATAAAGAATCAAACAAATCAAAGATCACAATCATAGGAAGAGAATAATGCACACAAGAAGGAAAAATAAGTGGTTATAAGATGTAACCACACCATTAGGTTCAAATCTCACGAGCTTGTGTTCTTAGCTCAAAAACCATGTTCTAAAATAATTCTTTCAAGCAAGTTCAAAAAATGTTTTCAAATTGGTAGGGTGCCCTAAAACAATTTTTCTTGGAAAAGAAATCATCACCCTAACCAAGTAGTCCTAATAAGAAAGAAGTGGTAAAAATATGTACAAATTCTTACTAACATGCAACCTATCATGCAATGCAACAACTAGCTAACATTGGTGTTGAAAAAAAGGAAATTGTTACCCATGGAGATCGGTCGGACGACCTCCCCACACTTGAAGATTGCATCGTCCTCGGTGCATGCAAAGAAGAGCAATATGGATGGGTTACTACAATTGATGAGCTCCTTCAAAAAGTTGTGCGGATGAACTTGTTTGTTGCCCCATTAGAAGCTCTTCCATCCCTTCCTTCTTGGTGGCCAACCTAAAAGGAAAGAAAAAGAAAGAGAATTAAGCCTACAACAAAGATAGCAAAGCAAATAGAACATAAGTGGGGGCTAATGCCAAATAAGAGTAAGGTTCTCACTACATGTTAGCTACGCATGTAAGTGAGAGAGCAATATAGGCCAAGGGTATATCAACTAATACTTGATGCAAGCGTAAAGTCAAAGCATGAAGAGCATATTGAGCATCAAGATCAAATAAGAGTTGACACAAACAAGATTAGTGATAAGCATGAAAGCGTTAGGTCCTATCCTAACTCAATGATAATGAGGCATAAAAACAAAGGATAATGAGTTAGGAAGGACTAAAGCAATAATCTCGTGTGTAGAACAAACATTACAATTAATGTTACAAGTCACGAAGCACCAAAATAATGCAAAAAATTCTCAACAATTGAGTATAAGAAGTCAACACCATTATTAAAATGACTTAGAAAAAAAATGAAAACAGGCTATAAAATCAAAATTGAAATGTAAAGAATAGAAGTATATGAATGCGATAAACAAAAGAAAATGGAAGAGCAGAAAAAAAACTCTTTTTTTTTTACCGGCGCGGGCGCGTGATAAACCACTATTTTATGATTTATAATGTGTTTAATTGTGTGGTTTTATCATGATCTTTACCCACTTATTCATATGATTAGCATGCATTTATATTTCCTTCCTAAAATTATTACATGATTGAAAACTTGCTTCCTAGAGACTTTTAATTATGTATTTTAATTCTCCTTTATTCCATTCGATGCCGTGATCTGTGTTTAAGTGTTTCAGGCTTTATAGGGCATGAATGAGTTGGAGATTGGAAAGGAAGCTTGCAAAAATGGAAGGAACACAAGAAATTGAGGAGATGACCAGCGAGAAGTGACGCAGCCGCATGGCTCACGCGACCGCGCGAAAGAGAGGAAATCGCAGTGACGCGGCTGCATGGCTCACGCGACCGCGCGGATTGGAATAGCACAAGTGACGTGGAGGCGTGGATGATGCGCTCGCGTGGCAGGGCAAAAGGCCGAATGACACGGCCGCATGAATGACGCGATCGCGTGACGTGCGCGATCTGCATAATCTGTAGAATTCGTTGGGGGCAATTTTGGGCCCTGTTTTGACCCAGTTTTCGGTCCAGAAAAGCAGACTAGAGCCAAAGAACATGCAGAGACCGAGAACAACATTCATTCTACACAATTTTTAGTTTTTAGATCTAGTTTTACTCCTCCTCTAGGTTTTCTCTGTACACATTCATAGTTCTTAGGATTTTATTTCTATTGCTCTTTGCATTGGGATATTGAGAAGAGTTATTACCTCATCAAGACTTTGTCATTCTAGTTCGTTTTCTTTACTTGGCTCTTACTCTTCCATGTCCTTTAATTTACTCAATTTTACTATTGAATTATTTTTAGAATTTATTAATACAAGAATTACTTTTATTTTTAATTGATTTCTTTGATTTTTATTTATCATGTCTTTCTTTAATTCCCTTTCCTATGTTATGAATTCTACATTCACGAGTAGTTCCCTGACTTGATGGGGAGTTGATTGAAAGGAACCCTTGAGTTGGAATACTCAAAAAGAAAAATTGTAATTGGGTTTATTGTTGGATTGCCCTCTAGTCACTGACACCAATCCCTTTTAATTAAGTGGGTTGGAACTTGTGAATAGAAGTAGCATTCCAACTTGTTTGAATTTCCCTTACCTAGTAAGGGATAACTAAACAGGACAACCTTCAATTATCAATTAATCTTGAGAGTACTCCAACAAGAATAGGGCTTCCAGCTAATCTACTCTTAGTCAAGACTTTTATTTAATTTACATATAATTTCCTGTTATTCAATTCAAACCATTTTGAAAACATCTGATTAACAAAATAGTACACCTTTCTACAACTCGTTAGGAGACGATCTGGGATTCATACTCCCAATATTTTAATTTTAATTTTTGTGACACCCTTCTAAATTGATAAGCGGATTTCTGGTTGGTTAAGAACTATACTTGCAACGCATATCTTATAACAATTCTTGACTCGCCAATTTTTGCCACGTCAATTTTTGACACCGTTGTCGGGGACCTCTAGTGTGTAAGACTAGGATATTTTTAGAAGAGAGGGCAAGACCTGTCCGTCAACCCCAGAGAAGACTGAACCCCACTATCTTAGACGTTGTCAAGAAGGAAGTGACCAGACTACTGGAGGCAGATATCATCTATCCCATTTCAGACAGTGAATGGGTAAGCCTAGTACAAGTGGTGCCCAAGAAGTCTGGAGTCACTACAGTGAAGAATGAGCATGGAGATCTCATGGCAACCAGAGTTCAGAACGCCTGGAGGGTCTGCATTGACTACAAACGCCTCAACCAGCCCACTCGTAAGGATCACTATCCTCTTTCATTCATTGATCAAATGCTGGATCGCCTATCAGGTAAATCACATTATTATTTTTTAGATGGTTACACAGGTTATTTCCAGATTCATATACCTCCTGAGGATCAGGAAAAGACTACTTTTACATGTCCTTTTGGGACTTATGCTTACAAGAGAATGCCCTTTGGCTTGTACAATGCACCAGCTACTTTCCAAAGGTGCATGATGAGTCTTTTCTCTAATCTTATTGAGGACTGTATGGAAGTTTTTATGGATGATTTTAGTGTATATGGCGATTCCTTTAGCCTTTGCTTAGATGGATTATCTAGAGTATTAGATAGATGTGTCAGTACAAACCTTGTATTAAATTTTGAAAAATGTCACTTTATGGTAAAACAAGGTATTGAACTAGGACATGTTGTGTCTAATACTGGCATTTCTGTAGATCTAGCAAAGGTGGATGTTATTTCTAGTTTACCTTACCCCTCCTCTATGAGGGAAGTCCGTTCATTCCTTGGCCATGCAGGTTTTTACAGGAGATTCATTAAGAACTTTAGTAAGGTAGCACTTCCCTTATCCAAACTACTGCAGAAGGATATTGAGTTCGAGTTCAGTGAGGATTGCAAACAAGCGTTTGATAAGCTGAAGACTGCCCTGACTCAAGCTCCAATTGTGAGAGGACCAGACTAGAGCCAGCTATTTGAAATAATGTGCGTTGCCTCCAACCATGCAGTAGGAGCAGCACTGGCTCAACGTGAAGGTAAGGACCCCTTTGTTATTGCTTATGCGTCTAAAACTTTAGATGCCGCTCAGTCCAATTACACTACTACTGAGAAAGAGCTTCTTGCTATTGTTTTTGCTCTGGATAAATTCCGAGCCTGTTTACTTGGTACGAAGGTAGTAATGTACTCAGACCACGCAACTCTAAAGTATCTATTAGCTAAAAAGGAGTCCAAACCAAGGCTTATACGTTGGATACTGCTATTACAAGAATTTGATTTGGAAATTAAGGATAGGAGTGGTAACCAGAATTTAGTGGCAGACCACTTGAGTCGCCTTGAGCACATTAAAGATGACCCCATTCCTATAGCTGATAATTTCCCATTTGATAACCTGCAAGCAGTATCTGAGGTAGTCCCTTGGTATGTACCTGTAGCTAATTATCTAGTTAGCCGCACCTTTCCTCCAAACTTTTCTAAGCATCAAAGAGACAAGCTGAAAAGTGAGTCTAAATATTATATCTGGGATGACCCATATTTATGGAGATGTGGTGCTGACCAGGTAATTAGACGGTGTGTGCCTCAATCAGAATTCCAGTCCATCTTAGAGGCCTATCACTCATCTGAGAGTGGAGGACATTTTGGCCCTCAAAGAATAGCTAGAAAAATCTTAGACTGTGGATTCTGGTGGCCTACTCTTTTTAGAGACGCTTCTGAATTTTGTAGATCTTGTTTCCCATGCCAAAAATTTGGTAATATATCCACGAGGGATGAGATGTCTCAACAAATTATGCTTTTCTGTGAAATTTTTTATGTTTGGGGCATTGACTTCATGGGTCCATTTCCAAATTCTAATGGTTAGTTTTATATATTGTTAGCTGTGGATTATGTTTCCAAATGGGTGGAAGCAATTCCTACCCGCACTGATGATGCTAACACTATTGTTTCCTTTGTGAGAAACCACATTATTTGTCGCTTTGGATCACCACGAGCAATCGTGAGCAATCAAGGCACCCATTTTTGTAACAGGAGACTAACAGGATTAGTGAAGAAGCATGGGATAATTCATAAGGTTGCAACAGCCTACCATCCTCAGACTAATGGGCAAGCCGAGGTGTCAAACAGAGAGATAAAGCATATCTTGCAGAAGATAGTCAAACCTCATAAAAGAGACTGGAGCACCAGGCTACAAGATGCACTTTGGGCATACAGAACAGCATACAAAACACCTATTGGGATGAGTCCTTTCCGCTTAGTTTATGGAAAAGCTTGTCATCTCCCTGTTGAAGTAGAGCACAAAGCCTTTTGGGCAGTAAAGGAATGTAACATGGGAATTGAGAAAGCCGGAGCTGAAAGGAAGTTGCAACTGCAAGAACTGGGAAGCCTTCTCCTAGAAGCTTATGAGAACTCAAGACTATACAAGGAGAAGATGAAGGCTGTACATGATCAGCACATCAAGAGAAAAGAGTTCCAACCTGGGGATTTAGTCCTCCTTTACAAATCTCGACTGAGGCTCATGCCAGGCAAGTTGAGATCAAGATGGGAAGGTCCATACAGAGTAGAGAAGGCCGAACCGTACGGAGTTTTTCACCTAAGTCATCCTTCAAGCTCTGAACTTATCAAAGTTAATGGACAACGTTTAAAGCTGTACCATTGAGAGAGGATGAAGAAAAATAAGGAGCTCAAGATCTTCCTCTTGGAAGATCCCCACATAGCCGAAGACTGAGCTAGTGGAGCGTCCAACTTACGGACGTTAAAGCAAAGTGCTAGGTGGGAGACAACCCACTGATGCACGGAAAACTTGTCTCTCAACAAATTTTCCTTTGGCAAGTATACCGAATTGTCGTCAAGTAATAACTCACAAAAGAGTGAGGTCGAATCCCACAGAGATTAACAGATTAAGCAATCAATGGTTAATTGATTATCCTAGTTAGACGAATCAGATTGGAGTGATAAGCAACAAGGAAATGTAAATGGCATAAAAGTAAAGAAAGCAACAAAGTGTAGAAAAGTAAAATGGCAAGAAAAGTAAATGTAAAAACTAAAAGTAAAATGAACATTGGGATCAAGAGATATTGCAATCCTCCGGATCAAGTTCATTCTCATCTCTTCCTCAATCAATGCATTCATTGATCTCCTTGGCAATATTAAGTGATCGAATTACAATTCCTTGTAATTTGATCTCTCAAATGTTGATCAATAGCCAATTCCTTGGTCAATTGCTCATGAGAAGAGATGAAGTATGGTCACTGATTATACCACATGCATTTCCCAAGACAAGTGTTGGAAGGATTATAATCACATATCCATCCACCCCCAATTTGGTCCAGCATGAGAAAGCATTTCTAGCATGATCTCTTCATTCCTCTTTCAAGGTTCAAAAGAGATCCAAGTATGAATAGTTTCTTTTCCAAGATAACTACCCAATTGGATGAAGATCGAAAGCCCTCTAGTAAAATCAAGAGGAAAGAAAGAAGAAGAAGAATAAGAACTACACTTAATCCATTGAATCGCAATAGAGCTCTCTAACCCAATGTAACCAGTTAGTTGATCATTGCTCTACAAAAATTGAAAAGAAAGAAAGTGCAGAAAAGTAAATATGAAGATTCAAACTGAAATTGAAAATTCAACATTCATAAATGAAAATTACAACTAAAAGAAAGAGAAGGAAAAGTGTGTGAGGGGAAGGAGTCCGAAGACCCCTCTTCAATCTCGCATTCCTGAATTGTCCAGCCTCCTTTCAATGTAAAAATTAAGGTCTTTATATAGGCTTTCCTAAATTACAAAATGAAATTAAAAGCAAATTACAATTAAATGAAAATTCATATTCTAGATGCTTCTTGTGGTCTTGATTCGTTGACAATTGTGGGCTTGCTTGCTTGAGCTTTGAAGTGGACTTGAGAGAGAAGTGGGTCAAGTTGAGGTCCAGGTGCTAAAGGTAGTGCTAAGGTTATCCACACTAATGCTACAAGTGTGGCGTAAGTGCTAAAGTTATTGTGGCTAACGTTGCACTTGCTGCCCAGTTGGTGTTTTTAGGGCTTAAAAGATGCCTCTTGTTCGTGCTCCAATTTCATGCGCACTATAGAGTATTATATATCATTGGAAAGCTTTGAATGTCATCTTTTTAATGCAACTAGAGTCACCTCAATTGGACCTCTGTACCTCAAGTTATGCTCCTTTGAAGTGGACATGGTCGCTGGCATAGTTGCCAGCGTTACTGGAAAACTTGAATGCCAATAACGCTAGCGATCAAGGCTTCATTATTGCCAGTTTATGGAGCTCAAACTTAGTGTCCACCCCATACTATTATATATTGTTGGAAAGCCTTGGATTTCTACTTTCTAATGCTTTTGAAAGCGCATCATTTGGAGCTCTACAACTCGAGTTACACTTCTTGGAAGGTGAAGAGGTCAGCTGCCCTTACTACAGGTTGATACCATGTTCATCTTTGCACTTTCGGGGCAGGTTTTCTCCCTCAAATTTAGTGTCCACCATGTAGTGCCATATATTCTTGGAAAGCTCTGGAATCCTACTTTCCAATGCCACTGGAATCACCTCATTTGGAGTTTTGTGGCTCAAGTTATTCTTGTTTGAAGAAGGCATGGTCAGGCTGCCAGGTGGGACTTTTGCCCACGTTAACTTAGTTAACGTGGAAGTTAACGTGGGTCTTTTTGCTTCGCCAACGTTGGTGGAGATTACCTTTTCCACTAACTTTGGCATCTCCCTTTCTTTCCACGTTAATTCCCACATTAATGTAGTTAACGTGGAAGTAACGTGGGTCTTCTTGCTTCAAAAACGTTAGTGGCACTCACTTTTTCCACTAACGTTGGCATATACTCCTTTCGCAAGCGTTATTGGGGCTCACCTTCCCCATTAATGTTGCTTGGTGCCTTTTGTCCCTTCGTTAGAGTTCACGTTAGTGCAGCTAACGTGACTCTTAACGTGGGTCTTCGTTCCATGCTCTCCTTCTTCAAAGTTAATGCCACTAACTTTTCTCACAAACATTGTGGCTTTTCTTCCTTCCACGTTAGTGCCCACGTTAGTGTAACTAACGTAGCCACTAACGTGGCTATTCTCTTCTTCTTTTGGCCTGAAATTAATCAAACAAAGTGCATCAAAGTCTTGCTCTTAATCATGGGATCATGCATCATCCAATTTATCATATAATTCATGCAAAATTCTCATGAAATCATGTAAAGTGCACAATGTATGTTTGAATCAAAATGTAAGTGAATATCTACCCAAAACTAGCTTATTTCCTAAGAAAATGCATGAAACTACCTTAAAAACAGTAAAGAAAAGGTCAGTGAAACTGGCCAAAATGACCTGGCATCACAACACCAAACTTAAAGCTTGCTTATCCCTAAGCAAGTACTGGAACAAGAGAATGATGAATGGAATGCCAAGAGAAAATGAGTCATTCTTGTGGAAGTCATGTCCCTGGTTTTATGGTGGTTTTATGCATAGCAACTTAGGTTCATTCCTTCACTGGCTTTCAGACCTTTATCATGTCCTAGAATACTCACTTTGCTTACATCCCATGAGACTTTTATTCATTGATCCCTTTTGTTTCTTGTCAATTCAGGGCTTATTTTTGGTCTTAGGTTAAGTGCTCTGCAAGGGGGCAACTCTTTAAAATAAGCTTTCAGCCAACACTCCCGAACCAGTTGGTTCAAGGTGCTAGGTGTTCAAACACCCCTACGGACTTACTTCCTCAAGTCTCTCCCCCATACATACACACCATAGGCACATGATTTGTTTATTTTCTTTTCTTGAGACCTTGGTGTCCAGCAGCTCTTTGGGTTACTAAATGCTCTGTAGTGAGGGTTACTCTTGATAGTGGACTTTCAGCTGATAATCCTGAGTTAGTTAACCCAAGTTACCAAGTGATAAGGCACCCCTAAGAGCTTATTCATCCAAGTAAATCCCTCACACAGGAACACCACAGACACATGCCTCGAGATTAAAACCATTGGTGCCTAGCCTTATTGCTTACTCTTTTTTTCTTTTATTTTTTTCCACTTTCATTGTTCTTTCCCTTTTTCTTATTAGGATCTTATTATTTAGCTAGTCTCATGGGGTGTGTTCAAAGCATATGATTCAGGATAGATAGTTGTCTTCCCACCTTGTGGTTAAACCAACTTAGCTAACTTATGACCACACCACAAACTCAGGAACTTACTCCATAGTATGAACTCTACTCTAGTCTTTTATAAAACACTCATTCTCTTTTCATTTGATTCAAAAGGGACAAGCATACTAGTAAGCAAAGTAAGGATGCAGTAATGACATTCAGACTAGAAAACACAGCCTTAATCAATAAAAAGTTTAAAAAATAGAATTGACATGCTTATTCACAAGGAGAAAGCACACATACATACAAAGAACATAGAAGACAATCATGCAAATTAAAGTGCTGGAAATAAGTAAAAGGAGAAAGGAACTTTACCACCTTATATTTTATCTTCATTGTTGTTGCCCTTTTCCTCCTATTCTTCCCCTTCCCACACCAGACATAGAATGATTGCTTATACTCAAGCAACAATTAAAACAGTGGTGACAGGGTCCATGATGGATCATGAATGTCTTAGAATGAAGTGTGAGTATGCATGTGTTTCAGCAAGCAAGGTTAAGGATACAATAAAGACACAAGAGATACAAACAGAGACATTTTGATTGCATTAATAAGTGGTGTTGGCATGGTACTTTGCATGAAAGTTAAGTGGCAACACCAAACTTAGTGTGCCACTGTCAATCTAGAATGTTGCAAGTACCCAGTAAAGATTGAAATTTAAATTATTGCATGGCAACACCAAACTTAGAGTGCAATCATATGCCAAATTATTGAAAGTAAACTAAGCAAAGCAAGGAAATGTTACCTACGATTGGGTTGCCTGCCAACAAGCGCTCTTTTAATGTCATTAGCTTGACATGTTGTTCACGACTTTCTTCCTCTTCTTTCAGTTTGTTAAGAGGAATGACCTCAAGAGGAAAGAGGAGCCAGTTAATGCCCCTTGTTTTGAGTGCCTCTCCCCAGCAAGCCTTCTTCTGTTGTTAGCTTGAGTAAACTTGCTTGTTGGGGTAGGGGTGGGATGGCTTTTGGTTGACCTTTTCTTCTTCATGAATATTGTCCTTCTTTTCTTGGTCACCATCCTTTTGTTAGTGTTCATGTTGATTGCCTTTACCACCTTGATTTCAGGATTTGGGTATTGTATGATGGGTGGAGCATCCTCTTCATCAAGATCTTCTTGAGTTGGTGGTTCAATGAACTCACCCTCTATGCAACTCCCTGTTTCGTTGGAGTGTGGATTCCCTTGATTGACTTCCTCCCTTATTCTTGACCTTTGAATGAACTTCTCTGTTTCTGGAGAGAGTGAATTGGTCTCTCTTTGTGATCTTAGTTCTTCAATGAATTGTTCTTCAGAATAGAGTTGTGCATTCTCCCTCAATTTTTCTTCATGGTCCCTTTTTGCTATTTTCTCCTCTTCGATTGTTTTTATTATTTCTTCAAGGAGGAGTTCTATCCTAGTGAGTCTCTCCTCTACTCTACTTCTTCTGAGTTCTTCAATTATGAGTTCCACCCTAGCAAGTTTATCTAAAGGAGGTTGGGTAGGTTGTAATGGTTGGGCGGGATTGGCTTGTGAATGGAATTGGTTGTTTTGTGGTTGTGTGTTCTGAAAGTGGTATGACTCTTGTGAGTAGTGGATTGAGTTTTGTGGATGGTGAAATGAATTGTATGGATTTGGGATAGACTTTTGTGCTGAGGCATACTCGAATGATGAAGAATTTAGGCATGTAAAACTTGGAGGTGAGATTGTATAATTGAGAGGTGATGGCTCTTCATGAATGGGGTATGAATGAGTGAAATCTCTTTGATTATGATCTTCCCAGCCACAACTTGAGTAGTGATCAATTTTACCAAAATATGGACCATTTTGTGGCTCTAGAAAGTACCCCATTTCATGTTCTTGATACTCCCACCCACCATGAGCATAGTAAAGTGAATCATTATGTGGTGGTGGAGAGTTTTCCATGAAATTTGATTGACTAAAATATGATGGATGCTCCTTTCTTTCCTGCAGAAAGCTCTGTCTCAAACAATAATCACCAAAAGAAATTGGAATCTCCATTGTCACAGATGAGGAAATTCCCAGTGAGGCAAAATCACAAACAGTTAGTTAGCAAAAGAAAATAAAGAAGCAAAAGAAAATAAAGACAAAAGAAAAGTGTCTAATCTAGTAAATCAATCAACCGGTAGTTTGTTAATCACAATTAATCCCCGACAACGGCGCCATAAACTTGATGCACGGAAAACTTGTCTCTCAACAAATTTCCCTTCGGCAAGTATACCGAATTGTCGTCAAGTAATAACTCACAAAAGAGTGAGGTCGAATCCCACAGAGATTAACGGATTAAGTAATCAATGGTTAATTGATTATCCTAGTTAGACGAATCAGATTGGAGTGATAAGCAACAAGGAAATGTAAAGGGCATAAAAGTAAAGAAAGCAATAAAGTGCAGAAAAGTAAAATGGCAAGAAAAGTAAATGTAAGAACTAAAAATAAAATGAACATTGGGATCAAGAGATATTGCAATCCTCCGGATCAAGTTCATTCTCATCTCTTCCTCAATCAATGCATTCATTGATCTCCTTGGCAATCTTAAGTGATCGAATTACAATTCCTTGTAATTTGATCTCTCAAATCTTGATCAATAGCCAATTCCTTGGTCAATTGCTCAGGAGAAGAGATGAAGTATGGTCACTGATTATACCATATGCATTTCCCAAATCAAGTGTTGGAAGGATTATAGTCACATATCCATCCACCCCCAATTTGGTCCAGCATGAGAAAGCATTTCTAGCATGATCTCTTCATTCCTCTTTCAAGGTTCAAAAGAGATCCAAGATAACTACCCAATTGAATGAAGATCGAAAGTCTTCTAGTAAAATCAAGAGGAAAGAAAATTAGTGCAGTTAACGTGACTCTTAACGTGGGTCTTCGTTCCATGCTCTCCTTCTTCAAAGTTAATGCCACTAACTTTTCTCACTAACGTTGTGGCTTTCCTTCCTTCCACGTTAGTGCCCACGTTAGTGTAACTAACGTAGCCACTAACGTGGCTCTTCTCTTCTTCTTTTGGCCTAAAATCAATCATACAAAGTGCATCAAAGTCTTGCTCTTAATCATGGGATCATGCATCATCCAATTTATCATATAATTCATGCAAAATTCTCATGAAATCATATAAAGTGCACAATGTATGCTTGAATCAAGATGTAAGTGAATATTTACCCAAAACTAGCTTATTTCCTAAGAAAATGCATGAAACTACCTTAAAAACAGTAAAGAAAAAGTCAGTGAAACTGGCCAAAATGCCCTGGCATCACCCATGACGGTATGATCGTTCTTTTCTTTATTCTTAGTTTTCCTATTCAATAACTCTTCTCTTTATTAGTACATTTCGTGCATCTACATTTACATACTTTAAAAAAAAAAATTCACGCGACGCGACCGCACCATTGACGCGTCTGTGTCGCAGGTGATTGGAGAAAATAATAAAACGAACAGAGAGTCATGCGAGAGCGTGGCTGCAGGCGTGCCCGTGGCACAAATCGCCCCACGCGACCGCGTCACTCACGCGGCCGCGTGCCCTGGAATTCGATGTGAAAAGGGTGCACGACCGAAAGTTGTGCTAGAGTGGTGCTGGATTGGCGCTGAACGCACAATTCTTCCCATGCGGACGCATGGCTCACGCGTCCGCGTCATATCCTTCTAATGGCCACTCACGCGATCACATGCCCCACGTGATCGCGTCACCCAACATTTGGCGCAATAAGAGTTTGAACAGAGAGTTGTGCAAGTGCGAGGCTGCCATCGCGCCAGTAGCATAAAACGGGTCATGCGACCGCGTGACCGACGCGACCGTGTCAATTGGTATAAGTGCAAGTCGCGCAACCGCGTGCCCCACGCGACCGCGTCGCTTGCGCTGCACAGCTTCCCTGATTTGCCAATTATCTTATCTTTCTTTTTCCCAAATCCTATTTTCTCTTTTCCCTCCTTATTTCTTTCTTCTTCCTTCTTCCTTCTTTCTCACTTTCTACTCTCTCTCTCTCTCTCATACCCCCATTAGAAAGGTTTTCTTTTCTTCTTCCCCCCTTAATTTTCTATTATTCTTCTTTTTTTATATGTTATCTTCTTTTCTTTTCTTTTTTACTTTCATTATCCATATTTTCTTTTTCTTTCTTTTTCCTTTTTAACTGGTGTTGGAAATTTATTTGAGCATTATTTCTCATTATATGCTTGTGGATTGTTGTAAAATTGTTTGGCAATTATATATTACTTTTTTTTAAAGGGTTGCTTGCATGTTCACTTTAATACTTTCTATACCTTATTTACGATGCATGCTATGTGTTTGTGAAAAATCCCACATGGCATCATGCATTTTTCTACATTATTCTATTCTACTATTCAATGCTTACTTTTCACAAATTCCCTTTACTATTGTATTAATTGAATTTAATTGTCAATACAAACGTGATGGCTAGTTTGTTACGAGTGATAACACATTCAACTAATTAAATGCTTGATCTATGCTACTCATGCCTTTGCCTGTATGCCAATAAACCCCTTGCATTTAATTATCCTCTAATACACTTGCTATATTTCCATTGATGAACTTTTCACATGTAGTCATGACCATGTGTTAACAACATCCTCTTTACCGTGCATTGTTTATCACTTATACAACCCTCTTCCTTGCTCTATCTCTTTGAATTTACGTTACTTTCTTTTTTTTTCCTTTTTCAGGATGGCCACCAAGAAAGGAAAAGAGAAAGCTACTCCCAAACCACCAGCAAGAAGAGGAACAAAAAGAGCTTTATTGGTAGAGCCCTCTCCAACTGCGGTTAAACCCTCAACAAAAAGAACTAAGAGGATTATAAAGGTTGATGATAAAGAAAAATCCTTCCCAGCAAAGGACACTGCGCGATTTCCCAATCGCTACTGTGAGCAGATGTTCCCCATCCTGGCAGAAAGGAGTTATAATGCACGAAAAACTTGTCTCGCAATAAATTTCCGTCGGCAAGTGTACCGAAGTTGTCGTCAAGTAAAAACTCACAATAGAGTGAGGTCGAATCCCACAGGGATTGATTGATCAAGCAACTTTAATTAGATGAATGTTCTAGTTGAGCGAATCCAGAATTTGAGTTGAGAATTGCAGAAAATAAAATGGCGGGAAGGTAAATGGCAGAAAAAGTAAATGCTAGAATTAAAGAACTGGAAGTAAATGACTGAAAGTAAATTGCAGAATTGTAAATGGGAATGGGAGAATTGCTCATAAAAGTAAGTAACAGAAATTGAAGAGAATGGGTAAGATCTGAAATGGGGAGTTCATCGGGCTTAGGAGATGTTGCATTCTCCGGATCAATTTTATTTTCATCTCTTCCTCAATCAATGTACTCATTGATCTCCTTGGCGATCTTAAGTGATTGAATTACAATTTCTTGTAATTCAATCTCTCAAATCTTGATCAAAAGCCAATTCTTTGGTCAATTGCTCATGAGAAGAGATGAAGTATGGTCACTGATTATACCACATGCATTTCCCAAATCAAGTTTTGAGAGGATTATAGTCACATATCCATCCAAACCCAATTTGGTCCAGCATGAGAAAGCGTTTCTAGCATGATCTCTTCATTCCTCTTTCAAGGTTCAGAAGAGATCCAAGTATGAATAGCTTCTTTTCCAAGATAACTACCCAATTGGATGAAGATCGAAAGCTTTCAAGTAAAATCAAGAGAAAAGATAGAAGAAGAATAATGAAAACTAGTATTGATCCATCAAATTACAACAAAGCTCCCTAACCCAATGAAAGGGGTTTAGTTGTTCATAGCTCTGGAAAATGAAAACAAAGATGGAGAATACATGATGAAACTAGAAGTGCAGAGAAAGTAAAATACAGAGAGTAGTTCTATGCCAAGAGGCTCCCTATAATTTCCAACTCTCCCAATTTAATTCAAAGCTACTCTTATATATACTACTCTTCTGTTCTTCTAGTTGGCTCTTCAAGTCTTGGGTATGGGCCTTTGGATCTTGAGTTTGAAGCAGTTCTCTTCTTCATTGGGCTTGACTTTACTTGCAGAGAGAAAGTGTGAAGTGGGCAAAGAA
>NC_029788.2:85492175-85493024 GCF_000816755.2 Arachis ipaensis | reverse complement strand
TTCCTCAACTTTGATTGTTCTTTCCCTTTTTCTTATTAGGATCTTCTTATTTAGCTAGTCTCATGGGGTGTTTCTCAAGCATAGTATTCATGACAGATAGTTGTCCTCCCACCTTATGGTTGAACCAACTTAGCTAACTTATGACTATACCATAAACTCATGAACTTATTCCATAGTATGAACTCCTCTCTGGTCTTTAAAAACACTCATTCTCTTTTTATTTGATTTAAAGGGACAAACATACAAGTAAGCAAAGTAAGGGTGCAGTGACATAAAGACCAGCAAGCATAGACCTCTTCAACTCAAAACTTAAAAGATAGAAATAAAGAAAAAGTTCAAACTATTATGGAAGCATGTTCTATTTCATACAAGATCTTCCTTATTCAAAGCATAGAAAAAGATGGATCAAAGAAGGGACTCCACCACCTTTTACTCATGTGGTTTGCCCATGCTCTCCTCCTTGCTTGTCCTCCTTGTATCCCTCTTGAGTGCTCGTACTCCCACTCCCTTTGCTTTTTCCAATCAGCTTCTTCCAGAAACCACCATCTTCCATCTTCTTCTTGAGTGTTTCTGATGCGCATAAACTCTCCCTCTCTTCTTGTTCTACAAAATCTTTTTGGACCTCATCATATGTAGGGATGGCATAGTGTAGATGATGCATATTACTAGACATGTAGTTCAACTTGGCTTGAGTGTTTACGTTGAACTCCTCCCTATGTAGTTGCCGTCCTTCATTAAGTACAGTGAACTCATTGAATGCTTTCATCTGAGCTATTTGCCGCTGATTGAGTTCCTGCAAATGCTTATCTTGACGTTCTTGCCTCTCAGTAACTTGGTGGATGGCTTGAG
>NC_029788.2:85488447-85492064 GCF_000816755.2 Arachis ipaensis | reverse complement strand
GTTTAACCTCCAGTTTAAGGTTAAACTGGAGGTTAAACTTCAATTCCAGCATTTCTTAGCCTTCATGATTCTGGCGTTTAAGCTCCAGTTTAGGCTTAAACTGGAACTTAAACTCCACATGTGATATTCAAGCTTCCTTTATTGATTCTGTTGCTTCCTTGCTTAGCCTCTTCTTCCCTGAAATCATCCAAACAATTGCATCAAAGTCTTGCAAAATTTCATGAGAAATCTTCCATTCATAGCATATAACTAATATAACTAAAAACTCATGGAATTTGCATCAAAATCATACTGTTTGGATGGTTCATTGCTTTGTTATTCTTTTAACCATTCTTGGTTACTTAAAGCTCAAGAAAATGCATAAAACCACTAAAACTAACAGAAAAATACTAGTGAAACTAGCCTAAGATGCTTTGGCATCAGTTTCCTTCTGCTGTTTCACCTTCCTCTCTTCTTGTTCTACAAAATCTTTTTGGACCTCATCATATGTAGGGATGGCATAGTGTAGATGATGCATATTACTGGACATGTAGTTCAACTTGGCTTGAGTGTTTACGATGAACTCCTCCCTATGTAGTTGCCGTCCTTCATTAAGTACAGTGAACTTATTGAATGCTTTCATCTGAGCTATTTGCCGCTGATTGAGTTCCTGCAAATGCTTATCTTTGACGTTCTTACCTCTCAGTAACTTGGTGGATGGCTTGAGAGAGTTGGGAGTATTGTTCCTGTTGCTGCTCCATTTGTTGTTTCTGCCACTCTTCTTGTTAGCTCATCAAGTTGGACTGAAGGTTTAGTATTTGCTCTTGTCCTTCCATATGTCTCATCCCCAAATCTTCAATGGCTTTTAGAAGGTGATTCATATTCAAGTCGGCTAGGTAAGGATGCTCTTCTTGTTGATATTCTTCCTGATGGGACTCCTCTTGGTGAGCTCCTTCTTTTGCTTTTAGTTTCCCTATTTGTGGCCTTCTTTGTTGCTGAGCAGGTGTAGTATAGACCATACACTGGATTGTCATTAGCCTCCCAGAGTTCACCCAGTCTGGATTGCTATCCTCAAAGACCACCTTGGCCTCTTTGTATAATCTGAAAATGGTGCTGGGGTACCAAAGTCTGGCACCTGATTCAAGCTTCTCAGCTGAATCTTGAATTCCTTCAGCTATAAGTTCATGCACATTGATTTCTCCACCTTGTACTAGGTAATGTACCATAGTTTCTCAATTAATATTGACCTCTGAATTATTTGCAGCCGGGAGGATAGACCTCCTCACGAGTTCAAACCACCCCTTGGCTTCCGGGCTAAGGTCTCCCCTTTTGATGAACCGGGGTCTCCCATCTCCATACCTCTCCCAGTCAGCTGCTATAACACAGATGTCAGTAACGATCTCAGTGAGCTCATCATTGTCTTGGCTTTTACTTATCCTTGCATGATAACTGGGCTCATCAAAATGTGGTGATTTCAAGTGAAGAGCTCTTGTTATAGCATTTGGGCTGAAGTCCACCTCCTTTGCTCTTACATAACTTTTGAAGGTTGGGGCCCTGGTTTTGTCTTCTCTTACCACATTTACGTAAAATTCTTTGATGAGGTTTCCATTGATCTTTCCCTCTGGATTAGTGAGCCTTTGCCACTCTCTTTTTTCAATTTTCTCCCGAATCTGTGGGCATTCATCTTCATTGAATTGGAAGGTTAACTCGGGCAATATCTTTTTGAGCTTGATCCACTCAAATTCTCATTCATGGAAGGCAGTTTTGAATCTCTTCTCATCGAAAGGAATGCTCTCCATTGGTTCCTTCCTTTTTTGCCTCTTGGAGCTTGATGATGCCATGAATTTGAGTTGCTGTGTGAGGGGATTTGAAGGTAAGGATGGATGAAGAATTTGGTTGGTTAGGATGAGGTGTGATGAAGAGGTTTTGGACACCGAAAGTGTGAAGTGGAGAGTAGGAATTTGAGTGTGAGGGGTAAGTATGCACTAGGACTCACTTATATATGGAGATTGTGAGTGACTGGAAGGTGTGGATTGAGGGAATTGTTGCTTGATGGACGGTTGGGGTTGTGCATGGGGAAAGGACAAGGATCATCATTTTATGAGAGATATTGATTCGGTCTTCAAGAGTCTCCTTTCTTCAATGTTGCATGGCAACATTTCCCAATGCATTCCTTCTTGAGACAAGTGTGTAGTCCCTCTTCATGAAGTGGCCGAACCCTTCTCATTTAGTTGTCCAATCAATCTCCTTCAATGTTCCTCTCCTTTTCCCTATATAATAAGAAAAATTAATGTCCTAAAAAGTATTTAAAATTTACGGCTAAACTAATAAAAAGAAGAAAAGATTTTGTTTATTCATGAACTCCAACTAACTAACTAACTGTGTATCCTTATATGCACATTGGTGGCACCATGGGGTGACACCAAACTTAGTTTGGAGCACTGTGATGAAAAGTTCTGTTCAAAGTTCCAAGACTAGCATGCTCTCGGTTGCATTCATGCTTTCTTGGCACGCTTTGAACACCAAACTTGTTCTTCACTATATACTGCAATATAAGGATTTCACCAAGTGTTTGTCAAGTTTGGGTTGGAATTCATGAATATTGACTTATTCACTAGTAAAAGCTAATAAAACATGGGTTGCCTCCCATGAAGCGCTTCTTTAGCGTCGCAAGCTTGACGTTTCTCCTTTATCAGGGAGGTTGATAATGCTTCAAGTCCTCCCCTCTTGCCTTGGACTTATATCCATTGGTTGTATCAATGATCTCTACATGTTCCAAGGAGAGAACTCTGTTGATAGTGAAGACCTTAGGTAACTGAGATGGTACAGTGGGGAGATTAGGGGAGATATCTGGGAAGTAAGCTTAGATCACTTTATCTCCTGGAGAGAAGTCTTCCGTAGGGATCTTCTTGTTCCTCCACCCCCTTGGTACCTTCTTCTTTGTCCCTTTTGATGTTGCCTTACTCTTGGTGACTTCTTCTTCTAAGGAAATTTTGTTGTTGTCTTCACATGTTTCTGGTGGTTTAGGTTCCTCCAGCTTTTCCTTGAGTTGTGACAACTGCTTATTTCCTTATTCATCAACCCAGGGCTTTTCCAGATGGGCTGGTTGTGCTTCAGTGCTTGCTTCCTTTGTCAGCATCTCATTATGATCTTTGTTTGGTTCTTTGTTTTCTTGGTCTGCTTCTTGCGAGAGTTTGAAGACATTAAAGCTGAGTCGTTCATCATGGATCCTCAATATTAGCTCCCCTCGCTCCACATCTATGAGTGCTCTGGCTGTAGCTAGGAATGGTCTTCCTAATATGATTGGGTGAGTGTGACTCTCTTCCATGTCCAAGATGACAAAGTCTGTGGGAAGAAAGTATTTCCCAACCTTTAACAACACATTTTCCACCACCCCTATTGCTTGTTTTTGAGTTTTGTCAGCCAGCCTGATGACTACATCTGTGGGCAATATCTCATTGATCTGCAGCCTCTTCACCAGGGATAAGGGCATTAAGTTGATGCTTGATCCCAAATCACAGAGTGCTTTATCAAACATTGTTTCTCCTATGGCACAGGGGACATGAAAACTCCCTGGATCTTTTCTTTTCATAGGCAACTGCGGTTGAATGAGGGCACTGCACTCCTTGTTCATCACT
>NC_029788.2:85483928-85485961 GCF_000816755.2 Arachis ipaensis | reverse complement strand
TGAGTGCTCTGGCTGTAGCTAGGAATGGTCTTCCCAATATGATTGGGTGGGTATGACTCTCTTCCATGTCCAAGATTGCAAAGTCTGTGGGAAGAAAGTATTTCCCAACCTTTAACAACACATTTTCCACCACCCCTATTGCTTGTTTTTGAGTTTTGTCAGCCAGCCTGATGACTACATCTGTGGGCAATATCTCATTGATCTGCAGCCTCTTCACCAGGGATAAGGGCATTAAGTTGATGCTTGCTCCCAAATCGCAGAGTGCTCTATCAAACATTGTTTCCCCTATGGCACAGGGGACATGAAAACTCCCTGGATCTTTTCTTTTCGTAGGCAACTGTGGTTGAATGAGGGCACTGCACTCCTTGTTCATCACTATAGTTTGGCCTCCCTTGAGTGAGCTTTTCCTGGGAAGCAGCTCCTTCATATACTTGATATATGCGGGTATTTGTTGAATAGTCTTGATGAATGGTATGTTGACATGCAGAGATGCAAACAAATCTAGAAACCTTAAGTATATTCTCTTCTCCACAGCACCATTGAGCAGTTGGGGAAAAGGTGCATAGAGTCTCAGCAGCTCCTGTTGTGAGATTTCTGGTTCTTGATGATCTTTTCCTTCTTCTCTACTGAGGTATCTTAGGGTTGTTTTGACAGCTTGCTTGGCTTGTCCTCAGTCTCCTTATCACTTATAGTGACCATCTTGCAATCTTCCCATCTTACTTTCTTTGTTTCACCTCTCAGATTCTTCTCTGTGACACTTGGGAATCCATCTGTGGGTTTGGGAATTTGCTCAGAGAGATACCCCACTTGAGATTCCAACCTCTTGATTGTGTCTCCTTGGTTTTTGAAACTAGCTCGCACTTCCTCCTTGACCACCTTGTTGTCTTAAATCTCCTTGCCTATGCCTTCAAGTAGATTCTCAATCCTTGAGAGTCTTTCATCAAATGATTGTAGATCGTGATTAGGCGTGGAAGGATGAGGTAAGTTATTTTGGTTTTGATGTGGATGTGGAGAGGTGTTGTTATTGGGGTGTTGATATGGTCTAGATGTGAAGTGTTGGCGGCTTGCATTGTTGGGATTTGGGCGTCTTTGATCAAGGCTTTGGTCTTGTTGATTTCCCCACCCAAAGTTTGGGTGATTCCTCCATCCATGGTTGTAGGTCTTGGAGTATGGATCATGGTTCTGCCTAGGTGAATTCCCAATGAAGTTGGCTTGCTCCTGACTACCCTCTGCTTCTTCATTCATTCTTTCTTGGGTTGTTGATGAAGTGGTGATTGCTGCTACTTGGTTTCTCTCCATCTTCTTGGTGAGGTGATGAGCGGATAATTTATACGCTTTTTGGCATTGTTTTTAGTATGTTTTTAGTAGAATCTAGTTACTTTTAGGGATGTTTTTATTAGTTTTTGTGTTAAATTCACATTTCTGGACTTTACTATGAGTTTGTGTATTTTTTCTGTGATTTCAGGTATTTTCTGGCTAAAATTGAGGGACTTGAGCAAAAATCAGATTCAGAGGTTGAAGAAGGGCTACTGATGCTGTTGGATTCTGACCTCCCTGCACTCAAAGTAGATTTTCTGGAGCTACAGAACTCAAAATGGCGCGCTTCCAATTGCGTTGGAAACTAGACATCCAGGGCTTTCCAGCAATATATAATAGTCTATACTTTGGCCGAGTTTAGACGACGTAAAAGGGTATTGAATGCCAGTTCTACGCTGCTGTCTGGAGTTAAACGCCAGAAACACGTCACGAACCAGAGTTGAACGCCAGAAATACGTTACAACCTGGCGTTCAACTCCAGAAAGAGCCTCTGCACGTGTAACATTCAAGCTTAGCCCAAGCACACACCAAGAGGGCCCCGGAAGTGGATTTATGCATCAATTACTTACTTCTGTAAACCCTAGTAACTAGTTTATTATAAATAGGACTTTTTACTATTGTATTAGACATCCTGGATTGTATTTTTGATCCTGTGATCACGTTTTGGGGGATGGCCTCTCGGCCATGCCTGAACCTTTCACTTATGTATTTTCAAC
>NC_029788.2:85475739-85482841 GCF_000816755.2 Arachis ipaensis | reverse complement strand
GGTGATGCCTCCAGATGATTAGCCATGCAGTGACAGCGCATCGGACCATTTTCACAGAGAGGCTGGGATGTAGCCATTGACAACGGTGATGCCCTTACATAAAGTTTGCCATGGAAAGGAGTAAGACTAATTGGATGAAGACAGCAGGAAAGCAGAGGTTCAGAGGAACGAAAGCATCTCTATACACTTATCTGAAATTCTCACCAATGATATACATAAGTATTTCTATCATTATTTTCTATCTATTTATTATTTATTTTTGAAAACTCCATAATCAATTATTATCCGCCTGATTGAGATTTACAAGATGACCATAGCTTGCTTCATACCAACAATCTCCGTGGGATCGACCCTTACTCACGTAAGGTTTTATTACTTGGACGACCCAGTGCACTTGCTGGTTAGTTGTGCGACGTTGTGAAGTTATGTTTGGACCATGGTTCTGTGCATCCGTTTTTGGTGCCATTGCCAGGGAGAGAACGAACAAATAATTTTACAAATCTAAATCTGAGTGATCACGATTTTGCATACCATGTTTTTGGCGCCGTTGCCGGGGATTGTTCGAATTTGGACAACTGACGGTTCATCTTGTTGCTCAGATTAGGTAATTTTCTTTTTGTTTTATTTTCAAAAATTTTTCAAAAATCTTTCAAAATTTTCTCCTATGTTTTCGAAAAAAAAAATTTCTTTTCAAAAATATATATTTTTTTCTTTCTTCAGAATTTTTGAGAATGAATTCTAGTGTTTCATGATGATTTGTTGAATCCTGGCTGGCAGTAAGCCATGTCTAATCTTTTGGACTGGGGTTTCAACTTATCATCACAAGAGCTTGTTGATCTTCACACACTTAGTTGCTCTATACATGGAAAGTATCAATACATGCTAAAGCTTGACTGGCTATTAAGCCATGTCTAACCCTCAGATTGGAGCTTTAGAATAAGAATGCAAGATTCCTGGAATTCATATTAAAAATTTTGGAATCCTTATTTTTCTTTTTCACAAATAATTTTCGAAAAATCCAAAAAAAATCATAAAATCATAAAAATAAAAAAAATATTTCATGTTTCTTGTTTGAGTCTTGAGTCAATTTTTAAGTTCTAAGTTTGCATAAAATTTTTGAAAAAATTCATGCATTCATAGTGTTCTTCATGATCTTCAAGTTGTTCTTGGTAAGTCTTCTTGTTTGATCTTGATGTTTTCTTGTTTTGTGTTGTATGGTGTTTTTCATATGCATTCTTGAATTCTTAGTGCCTAAGCATTAAAGATTTCTAAGTTTGGTGTCATGCATGTTTTCTTTGCATTAAAAATTTTTTCAAAAATATGTTCTTGATGTTCATCATGATCTTCAAAGTGTTCTTGGTGTTCATCTTGACATTCATAGCATTCTTGCATGCATTCATTGTTTTGATCTAAAATTTTCATGCATTGCATCATTTTCATGTTTTTCTCTCTCATCATAAAAAATTCAAAAATAAAAAAAATATATATATATATCTTCCCCTTTTTTCTCTCTTAAAATTTCGAAAATTAGATTTGACTCTTTCAAAAATTTTTAAAAAATCTAGTTGTTTTTATGAGTCAAATCAAATTTTCAATTTAAAAATCTTATCTTTTTCAAAATCTTTTTCAAAAATCAAATCTTTTTCATGTTTTTTAGATATTTTAGAAAATTTTAAAAATATTTTTCAAAAATCTTTTTCTTAATTTTATCTCATAATTTTCGAAAATATCATCAACAATTAATGTTTTGATTCAAAAATTTTAAGTTTGTTACTTACTTGTTAAGAAAGATTCAAACTTTAAGTTCTAGAATCATATTTTGTGATTTCTTGTGAGTCAAGTCATTAATTGTGATTTTAAAAATCAAATCTTTTTCAAAACTAATTTCTATCATATCTTTTCAAAAATATCTTTTTATCTTATCTTTTTCAAAAATTTGATTTTAAAATATCTTTTCTAACTTCTTATCTTCTTATCTTTTCAAAATTGATTTTCAAATTTGTTTCAACTAACTAACTAGCTTTTTGTTTGTTTCTTATCTTTTTCAAAACTACCTAACTAACCCTCTCTCTCTAATTTTCGAAAATATCTCCCTCTTTTTCAAAATTTCTTTTTAATTAACTAATTGTTTCAAATTTTAATTTTAATTTATTTCTTCTCCTAATTTTCGAAAATCACTAACCCCTTTTCAAAAAATAATTTTTGAAAATCCTTCTCTCTCATCTCCTTCTATTTATTTATTCATCTACTAACATCTCTCCCTCACTCACCAAAAATCCGAACCCTCTCTCTCTCTGAGTTCAGATTTTCTCTTCTTCTTTTCTTCTACTCACATAAGGGAACCTCTATACCTGGGCAAAAAGGATCCATATTATTATTATTTTTTTGTTCCCTTATTTTTCATATGAGCAAGAGCAAGGACAAGAACATTCTTGTTGAAGCAGATCCAGAACCTGAAAGGACTCTGAAGAGGAAACTAAGAGAAGCTAAATTACAACAATCCAGCAAGCACCTTTCAGAAATTTTCGAACAGGAAGAGGAGATGGCAGCCGAAAATAATAATAATACAAGGAGGATGCTTGGTGACTTTACTGCACCTAATCCCAATTTACATGGAAGAAGCATCTCAATCCCTACCATTGGAGCAAACAATTTTGAGCTGAAACCTCAATTAGTTTCTCTGATGCAGCAGAACTGCAAGTTCCATGGACTTCCATCTGAAGATCCTTTTCAGTTCTTAACTGAATTCTTGCAGATCTGTGATACTGTTAAGACTAATGGAGTAGATCCTGAAGTCTACAGGCTCATGCTTTTCCCTTTTGCTGTAAGAGACAGAGCTAGAGTGTGGTTGGACTCTCAACCCAAAGATAGCCTGAACTCTTGGGATAAGCTGGTCACGGCTTTCTTAGCCAAGTTCTTTCCTCCTCAAAAGCTGAGCAAGCTAAGAGTGGATGTTCAAACCTTCAAACAGAAAGAAGGTGAATCCCTCTATGAAGCTTGGGAGAGATACAAGCAACTGACCAAAAAGTGTCCTTCTGACATGTTTTCAGAATAGACCATCCTGGATATATTCTATGATGGTCTGTCTGAATTAGCTAAGATGTCATTGGATACTTCTGCAGGTGGATCCATTCACCTAAAGAAAACGCCTGCAGAAGCTCAAGAACTCATTGACATGGTTACTAATAACCAGTTCATGTACACTTCTGAGAGGAATCCTGTGAGTAATGGGACGCCTCAGAAGAAGGGAGTTCTTGAAATTGATACTCTGAATGCCATATTGGCTCAGAACAAACTATTGACTCAGCAAGTCAATATGATTTCTCAGAGTCTGAATGGAATGCAAGCTGCATCCAACAGTACTCAAGAGGCATCTTCTGAAGAAGAAGCTTTTGATCCTGAGAACCCTGCAATAGCAGAGGTGAATTACATGGGTGAACCATATGGAAACACCTATAACCCCTCATGGAGAAATCACCCAAATCTCTCATGGAAGGATCAAAAGCCTCAACAAGGCTTTAATAATGGTGGAAGAAACAGGTTTAGCAATAGCAAGCCTCTCCCATCATCCATTCAGCAACAGACAGAGAACTCTGAACAAAATACTTCTAATTTAGCAAACTTAGTCTCTGATCTATCTAAGGCCACTGTAAGTTTCATGAATGAAACAAGGTCCTCCATTAGAAATTTGGAGGCACAAGTAGGACAGCTGAGTAAAAGGATCACTGAAATCCCTCCCAGTACTCTCCCAATCAATACAGAAGAAAATCCAAAAGGAGAGTGCAAGGCCATTGAAATGACCATCATGGCCGAAACCACAAAAGATGAGGATGACGTGAATCCCAGTGAGGAAGACCTCCTAGGACGTCCAGTGATCAATAAGGAGTTTCTCTTTGAGGAACCAAAGGAATCTGAGGCTCAACTAGAGACCATAGAGATTCCATTAAACCTCCTTATGCCATTCATGAGCTATGATGAGTATTCCTCTTCTGAAGAGAATGAGGATGTTACTAAGGAGCAAATTACCAAGTACCTTGGTGCAATCATGAAGCTGAATGCCAAATTATTTTGTATTGAGACTTGGGAAGATGAAGCTCCCTTGTTCACCAATGAACTGAGTGATCTGGATCAACTGACATTGCCTCAGAAGAAATAGGATCCTGGAAAGTTCTTAATACCTTGTACCATAGGCACCATGATCTTTGAAAAGGCTCTGTGTGACCTTGGTTTAAGGATAAACCTCATGCCCCTCTCTGTAATAGAGAAACTGGGAATCTTTGGGGTGCAAGCTACTAAAATCTCATTAGAGATGGCAGACAATTCAAGAAATCAGGCTTATGGACAAGTAGAGGACGTGTTAGTAAAGGTTGAAAGCCCTTACATCCCTGCTGATTTCATAGTCCTAGATACTGGGAAGGATGAGGATGAATCCATCATCCTTGGAAGACCCTTCCTAGCCACAGCAAGAGCTGTGATTGATGTTGACAGAGGTGAATTAGTCCTTCAATTGAATGAGGACTCCCTTGAGTTTAAAACTCAAGGTCATCCTTCTGTAAACATGGAAAAGAGGCACAGCAAGCTTCTCTCAAAATAGAGTCAACCAGAGCCCCCACAGTCAAACTCTAAGTTTGGTGTTGGGGAGTCTCAACAATGCTCTGAACATCTGTGAGGCTCCATGAGAGCCCACTGTCAAGCTATTGACATTAAAGAAGCGCTTGTTGGGAGGCAACCCAATTTTTATTTATCTAATTTTATTTTTATTGTTATTTCATGTTTTATTAGGTTCATGATCATGTGGAGTCACAAAATAAATATAAAAATCGATAACGGAATCAAAAACAGCAAAAGAAAAATCACACCCTGGAGAAGGATCTCACTGGCGTTTAAACGCCAGTAAGGAGCATCTGTCTGGCGTTCAACGCCAGAACAGAGCATGTTTCTGGTGTTGAACGCCAGAAACAAGCAGCATCCTGGTGTTCAGACGCCAGAAATGTGCAGTAAAGAAGAGCTGGCGCTGAACGCCAGAAACAAGCATCTGGCTGGCGTTCAACGCCAGAAATATGCTGCATCTGGGCGTTGAACGCCCAGAACAAGCATCAATTCGGCGTTTAAATGCCAGAATTGCATGCAAAGGCATTTTACATGCCTAATGGGTGCAGGGATGCAAATTCTTGACACTTCAGGATCTGTGGACCCCACAGGATCATCTCAGCATCTGTGGACCCCACAGGATCCCACCTACCACCACTCACTCTCTTCCCTCTTCTCAATGTTCATCCTCTCTTCCCAATAAACACTCTTCCCCAAAACTCTTCACCAATCACCACAATCTCTCTTCCCTATCACCACCTACCACCACTCACATCCATCTACTCTTCCCCATAAACCTACCTCATAAACCCCACCTACCTTCAAAATTCAAAATCAATTTCCCACCCAAAACCCACCCTTATGGCCGAACCTTACCCCCCTCCCTTCCCTATATAAAGCCCTCCATTCTTCTTCATTTTCACACAAAACAACCTTCTCTTCCTCTTCTTGGCCAAAACACATCTCTCTCCATCTCCTCCATAATTTCTTCTTCTTCTTCATCTATTCTTTCTTCTCTTGCTCGAGGGTGAGCAATATTCTAAGTTTGGTGTGGTAAAAGCATAAGCTTTTTGTTTTTCCATTACCATTGATGGCACCCAAGACCGGAGAATCCTCTAGAAAAGGGAAAGGGAAGACAAAAGCTTCCACCTCTGAGTCATGGGAGATGGAAAGATTCATCTCCAAAGCTCATCAAGACCACTTCTATGATGTTGTGGCCAAGAAGAAGGTGATCCCCAAGGTCCCTTTCAAACTCAAGAGAAATGAGTATCCGGAGATCCGACATGAAATCCAAAGAAGAGGTTGGGAAGTTCTAACAAACCCCATCCAACAAGTCAGCATCCTAATGGTTCAAGAGTTCTATGCCAATGCATGGATCACTAGGAACCATGATCAAAGTAAGAATCCGAACCCAAAGATTTATCTCACCATGGTTCGGGGGAAATACTTAGATTTTAGTCCGGAAAACGTGAGGTTGGCATTTAACTTGCCCATGATGCAAGGAGATGCACGCCCCTACACTAGAAGGGTCAACTTTAATCAAAGGTTGGACCAAGTCTTCATGGACATATGTGTGGAAGGAGCTCAATGGAAGATTGACTCCAAAGGCAAGCCGATTCAACTAAGAAGACTGGACCTCAAGCCTGTGGCTAGAGGATGGTTGGAGTTCATCCAACGCTCCATCATCCCCACTAGCAACCGATCTGAAGTTACTGTGGATCGGGCCATCATGATTCATAGCATCATGACTGGAGAGGAAGTAGAAGTTCATGAAGTCATCTCCCTTGAACTCTACAAAATAGCCGAAAAGTCCTCCCCCATGGCAAGGCTATCTTTCCCTCATCTTATTTGCCATCTATGTTACTCAGCTGGAGCTTTCATAGAAGGAGACATTCCCATTGAGGAAGAGAAGCCCATCACTAAGAAAAGGATGGAGCAAGCAAGAGAGCCCATTCATGGATCTCAAGAGACGCATGAAGCTCATCACCATGAGATCCCGGAGATGCCTCAAATGCATTTTCCTCCACAAAACTATTGGGAGCAAATCAACACCTCCCTAGGAGAATTAAGTTCCAACATAGGACAATTAAGGGTGGAACATCAAGAGCACTCCATCATACTTCATGAAATTAGAGAAGATCAAAAAGCAATGAGGAAGGAGCAACAAAGACAAGGAAGAGACATAGAAGAGCACAAGGACATCATTGGTTCCTCAAGAAGAAAACGCCACCATCACTAAGGTGGACTCATTCCTTGTTCTTACATTCTCTTTTTTTCGTTTTCTATGTTAAGTGCTTATCTAAGTTTGTGTCTTATTACATGATCATTAGTATTTAGTAATTATGTCTTAAAGTTATGAATGTCCTATGAATCCATCACCTCTCTTAAATGAAAAATGTTTTTAATTCAAAAGAACAAGAAGTACATGAGTTTTGAATTTATCCTTGAACTTAGTTTAATTATATTGATGTGGTGACAATGCTTCTTGTTTTCTGAATGAATACCTGAACAG
>NC_029788.2:85473133-85475714 GCF_000816755.2 Arachis ipaensis | reverse complement strand
CTGGACACCTCTAGTTGGGGACTTTAGCAAAGCTGAGTCATAATTTGAAAAGGTTCACCCAGTTATGTGTCTGTGGCATTTATGTATCCGGTGGTAATACTGGAAAACAAAGTGCTTAGGGCCACGGCCAAGACTCATAAAATAGCTGTGTTCAAGAATCATCATACTGAACTAGGAGAATGAATAACACTATCTGAACTCTGAGTTCCTATAGATGCCAATCATTCTGAACCTCAATGGATATAGTGAGATGCCAAAACTATTCAAGAGGCAAAAAGCTACATGTCCCTCTCATCTGGTTGGAGATATGTTTCATTGATAGTTTGGAATTTATAGTATATTCTCTTCTTTTTATCCTATTTGATTTTCAGTTGCTTGGGGACAAGCAACAATTTAAGTTTGGTGTTGTGATGAGCGGATAATTTATACGCTTTTTGGCATTATTTTTAGTATGTTTTTAGTAGAATCTAGTTACTTTTAGGGATGTTTTTATTAGTTTTTGTGTTAAATTCACATTTCTGGACTTTACTATGAGTTTGTGTGTTTTTCTGTGATTTCAGGTATTTTCTGGCTAAAATTGAGGGACTTGAGCAAAAATCAGATTTAGAGGTTGAAGAAGGGCTGCTGATGCTGTTGGATTCTGACCTCCCTGCACTCAAAGTGGATTTTCTCGAGCTACAGAACTCAAAATAGCGCGCTTCCAATTGCGTTGGAAAGTAGACATCTAGGGCTTTCCAGAAATATATAATAGTCCATACTTTGGCCGAGTTTAGATGACGTAAAAGGGCATTGAACGCCAGTTCTATGCTGCTGTCTGGAGTTAAACGCCAGAAACACGTCACGAACCAGAGTTTTAACGCCAGAAATACGTTACAACCTGGCGTTCAACTCCAGAAAGAGCCTCTGTGCGTGTAACATTCAAGCTCAGTCCAAGCACACACCAAGTGGGCCCCGGAAGTGGATTTATGCATCAATTACTTACTTCTGTAAACCCTAGTAACTAGTTTATTATAAATAGGACTTTTTACTATTGTATTAGAAATCTTATGATTTTTAGTTCATCTTAGGATCATATTGATCGCGTTTTGGGGGCTGGCCATTCGGCCATGCCTGGACCTTTCACTTATGTATTTTCAACGGTAGAGTTTCTACACTCCATAGATTAAGGTGTGGAGCTCTGCTGTTCCTCATGAATTAATGCAAAGTACTACTATTTTTCTATTCAATTCAACTTATTCCGCTTCTAAGATATTCATTCGCACTTCAACGTGAATGTGATGAACGTGACAATCATCATCATTCCCCCACGAACGCATGCCTGACAACCACTTCCGTTCCACCATATCTTGGATCTCTTAATCAGAATCTTCGTGGTGTAAGCTAGATTCATGGCGGCATTCATGAGAATCCAAAAAGTCTAAACCTTGTCTGTGGTATTCCGAGTAGGATTCTGGGATTGAATGACTGTGACGAACTTCAAACTCGCGAGTGCTGGGCGTAGTGACAGACGCAAAAGGAGGGTGAATCCTATTCCAGTATGATCGAGAACCTCAGATGATTAGCCGTGCTGTGACAGTGCATTTGGACCATTTTCACAAGAGGATAGGATGCAGCCATTGACCACGGTGATGCCTCCAGACGATTAGCCATGCAGTGACAGCGCATCGGACCATTTTCCAGAGAGGATGAAAAGTAGCCATTGACAATGGTGATGTCCTTACATAAAGCCATCCATGGAAAGGAGTAGGACTGATTGGATGAAGACAGCAGGAAAGCAGAAGTTCAGAGGGACAAAAGCATCTCTAGACCTTTATCTGAAATTCTCACCAATGATATACATAAGTATTTCTATCATTATTTTCTATCTATTTATTATTTATTTTCAAAAACTCCATAATCAATTATTATCTGCCTGACTGAGATTTACAAGATGACCATAGCTTGCTTCATACCAACAATCTCCGTGGGATCGACCCTTACTCACGTAAGGTTTTATTACTTGGACGACCCAGTGCACTTGCTGGTTAGTTGTGCGAAGTTGTGAAGTTATGTTTGGACCATGGTTCTGTGCATCCGTTTTTGGTGCCATTGCCAGGGAGAGAACGAACAAATAATTTTACAAATCTAAATCTGAGTGATCACGATTTCGCATACCATGAGGTCAGCCAGCTGCTGGGTAATGAGCTTGTTTTGGGCCAGCAGAGCATCTACATTGTTTAGCTCCATTACTCC
Organism: Arachis ipaensis; assembly: GCF_000816755.2. Classification (NCBI taxonomy): domain Eukaryota; kingdom Viridiplantae; phylum Streptophyta; class Magnoliopsida; order Fabales; family Fabaceae; genus Arachis; species Arachis ipaensis. The sequence goes on along the minus strand of NC_029788.2, from coordinate 85,473,482 downwards.
TCTTGTGTTCCCTCTTTCGGAAGCATAGAAGTAGTCATTCTCTGCTACAGTTTCAATGACATCTATGGCCTCCTCAATGGTCTTCTTCTTGTTCAAAGATCATCCGGATGAATGGTCTACGGCCTTCTTTGACTCATAAGAGAGCCCTTCATAGAAAATGTGCAGCTGCACCCATTCATTGAACATGTCAGGTGGACACCTCCTTGTTAGGTCTTTAAACCTCTCCCATGCTTCATATAGAGTCTCACCATCTTGTTGCCTGAAAGTTTGGACCTCAGCTCTCAGCCTATTGATTTGTTGAGGGGGGTAAAATCTTGCTAAGAATTTGTTCACCACATCTTCCCAAGTT
>NC_029788.2:85461616-85472216 GCF_000816755.2 Arachis ipaensis | reverse complement strand
TTCTATCCTCCCCAGCATGATTTGCTCTACCTCCTCCCCCATGGTTGTGATCCTCTTCTTCATGATGGTTTTTCATGTTGTCTTCCATGTTTGTTTCACAGAATTCCTCTTTTTCCTCAGCACCAACCACTTTATTTCCTCTTGCCTCCCTCCTTAATCTAAGGAAGGTCCTCTCAGGTTCAGAATCGAAGGAAGTTTGCTTCTTGCTTCTTCTCCCTGTCATACAACCAACAAGTACAAGCAAAGAGAATAGGTGCAGAAAGTATATCTGTCAGAATTACTGTTGTGATGTAATTATATCAAATAGTTAGTGGGTTAGTGAAATGAATGGTAAATAACAAAGAAAAAGTAGGGGGAAGGGAAAAAAATTAACTAAAACAGAAAGTAAATGACTCAAACAGAAAATTAAATCAAACAAAAATAAAATGCTCAATCTAGTTATCCTCCAATTTAATCATTGTTGATGCACAATCAATCCCCGGCAACGGCGCCATAAACTTGGTGCACGGAAAACTTGTCTCGCAACAAATTTCCATCGGCAAGTGTACCGAAGTTGTCGTCAAGTAAAAACTCACAATAGAGTGAGGTCAAATCCCACGGGAATTGATTGATCAAGCAACTTTAATTAGATGAATGTTCTAGTTGAGCGAATCCAGAATTTGAGTTGAGAATTGCAGAAAATAAAATGGCGGGAAGGTAAATGGCAGAAAAAGTAAATGCTAGAATTAAAGAACTGGAAGTAAATGACTGAAAGTAAATTGTAGAATTGTAAATGGGAATGGGGGAATTGCTCATAAACGTAAGTAACAGAAATTGAAGAGAAAGGGTAAGATCAGAAATTGGGAGTTCATCGGGCTTAGGAGAAGTTGCATTCTCCGGATCAATTTTATTTTCATCTCTTCCTCAATCAATGCACTCATTGATCTCCTTGGCAATCTTAAGTGATCGAATTACAATTTCTTGTAATTCAATCTCTCAAATCTTGATCAATAGCCAATTCCTTGGTCAATTGCTCATGAGAAGAGATGAAGTATGGTCACTGATTATACCACATGCATTTCCCAAATCAAGTGTTGAGAGGATTATAGTCACATATCCATCCAAACCCAATTTGGTCCAGCATGAGAAAGCATTTCTAGCATGATCTCTTCATTCCTCTTTCAAGGTTCAGAAGAGATCCAAGTATGAATAGCTTCTTTTCCAAGATAACTACCCAATTGGATGAAGATCAAAAGCTTTCAAGTAAAATTAAGAGAAAAGATAGAAGAAGAATAATGAAAACTAGTATTGATCCATCAAATTACAACAGAGCTCCCTAACTCAATAAAAGGGGTTTAGTTGTTCATAGCTTTGGAAAATGAAAACAAAGATGGAGAATACATGATGAAACTAGAAGTGCAGAGAAAGTAAAATACAGAGAGTAGTTCTATGCCAAGAGGCTCCCTATAATTTCCAACTCTCCCAATTTAATTCAAAGCTACTCCTATATATACTACTCTTCTGTTCTTCTAGTTGGCTCTTCAAGTCTTGGGTATGGGCCTTTGGATCTTGAGTTTGAAGCAGTTCTCTTCTTCATTGGGCTTGGCTTTACTTGCAGAGAGAAAGTGTGAAGTGGGCAGAGAATTTAGCTCAGGACGTTAGTGGTGTTAATGTTCAGTGAAAATATGGGTTCGAGAACGTTAGTGACAATCACTTTTTTCACTAACGTTCCTCACCCAAGTAAGAGCCACGTTAACTTCAACGTTAGTAGCACAAATGTTGCCACTAACGTTGCCTCTATGCCCTTCGCACACGATACTGGGACTTACCTTTCCCAGTAACGTTGAGAAGTCTCCCCCTTCCTTACGCTAGAGTCCACGTTAACTTAGTTAATGTGGCTCTTTTAACGTAGGCTTGCCAACCTTCGAGAATGTTAGTGACACTTACCATTGTCACTAACGTTCCAATGTGCCCCTATTTCTCATGTTAGAGTCCACGTTAACTAGGTTAACATGGCTTCTAACGTGGCCATGCTAGCCATCTCCAACGTTAGTGACAAAGTTGAGTGCCACTAACGTTGGCTCATCATTCCCTTATCCACGTTAGCTTCCACGTTAACTAAGTTAACGTGGGAGTTAACATGGCTCATAGTGGCTTGTGTGGGCTAATTCCAATGTTAGTGACAATGTTGGGTCTCACTAACGTTGGCGATCACCTCCCTTCTTCACGTTAGCTTCCACATTAACTAAGTTAACGTGGGAGTGAACGTGGCTTATTGGGGCTTGTGTGGGTTCCTTCCAACGTTAGTGACAATGTTTGGTGTCACTAACGTTGTCGACCACTTTGTCTCCTCAGGTTAGCTTCCACGTTAACTAGGTTAACGTGGAAGTTAACGTGGCTTATTGTGACTTGGCCAACGTTAGTGATAAAGTTGAATGTCACTAACGTTGGCTTCCCCTTTACTTCTTAATGTTAGAGGCCACGTTAACTAAGTTAATGAGGCAACTAACGTGGCCACTTATGAGCTTGGTCCAACGTTAGTGATAATGTTAAGTGTCACTAACGTTGGCTCCATTTCCTTTCTTCCACGTTAGAGGTCACGTTAACTTAGTTAACGTGACTCTTAGCGTGGGCAATGATGGCTTCGAGAGCGTTATTGGCAATTACTTTTCTCATTAACTTTGCAAGTTACTCCCATTCCACATTAGTGTTAACGTTAGTGTAACTAATGTAGCCACTAATGTGGTTCTTCTTTGCTTTCTTTATCCTGAAATCAAGCAAAAAAGTGCATCAAAGTTCTAGTCCAAGTCATGGGAAATGCAACATCCAATTTGTCCTTAAATTCATGCAAAATCCTCATGAAATCTTGTAAAGTGCACAATGTATGCTTGAATCAAGATGTAAGTGAATATCTACCCAAAACGAGCTTATTTCCTAAGGAAATGGATGAAACTACCCTAAAAACAGTAAAGAAAAGGTCAGTGAAACTGGCCAAAATGCCCTGGCATCAAGTTACAACAACGAATACCTTCTTCTCCTCCCAAACCATATTGCTACCTTTGTTAAGCCGCAAATTGCACAAAGACAATGGGGTTTCCTACAGAGACAGCCGAGGCAGGTCAATCTTTCTTGGGTAGTCGAGTTCTACTCCAACTTCCACCTGCCAACTCTGCAGTCCGTCTTTGTCCGTCAGAAGCAAGTCCCCATTACAGAAGAGGCCATTCAAAAAGTTCTAGGTCTTTCTCCTGTTCCAAAAGGATTGGACGCCTTTCAAGAAGCCACACTAAAGCGCCAAATGTACCAATTTGACTAGGATGCCGTTCTCAGAGTTATCGCACTACCTGGCAGCCGTTGGATCTACGAATACCATCGTACCCACCCTAAGGGAATATCGGCTTCAGCACTTACTTTGGAGGCTCGCGTATGGGCATAGATCATGTCCCATTACGTCTTTCCAAGCACTCACGAGTCCTCCTTCACTGCGGACATGGCCGTTCTACTATGGTGCATCCTTACAGACCAACCTCTGAACCTACCAAGACACATCCGGAATGCCATGGGACACGTACAAATTGTGGGCAACTTCCCTTTTCCCACCTTGGTCTCAGATCTTGTCTCAGCAGCCGGAATTTCCTACAGAGCTGGGGACACCAAAGCCATGCTCCCACGGGATGATCAGTATGTCCCTAACGGAAAATACATCAGACCTCCACCAGCCGCCATAAGTCATCCTACTGAACCGGTTGAAGATATTCCTTCTTCAACACCTCGTAACAAGCGCCGATTCACATACCTCAAGGAGCTGATTATGGGAAAATTCAAGGACTCAGACACCCCGGACTCCACTTCCTTTACCAGCACAGGAAGCCATGATGGTCCCGACTGTGGAGATACTGCTACCAGCCCACCTTTGTTCCTGACAGATGGCACTGAGGACGGTGCAAAGCCTTAAGTGTGGGGAAGTCGGTCAGTACCTGACTTTTGGAGGTAATTTCTCTTCCCTAAACACCAATAAATTAGGATATTTAGTTAGTTTTTCTTTTGTAGAATAGGATAAATTGCATAGTAATAGGTTAGTTGCATGCATGTTCTACTTGATTGAAAAGACAATAAGTTTTCCTCTAAGACCCTATTTTCGGAACAAAATTTCACTAACTTTAATTAAAACTCTTATGTTAAATTTGCTTGAAGTTGTATTTGGAACATGATTTTTGAGCTAAAAGAACACACAACCTGTGAGATTTGAGCCTTTATGCATGGTTACATTATTTAACCATAATTATTTTATTCTTGTGTGTTTACTTCTCTATGATTGTAATCTATATTTTGATCCATCCTATATGTCCAATGTTTATTATATTTATATGTTTGCATATGATTGAGGCCATTAATTGTTTAGCTCACTTATCCAAATTTAACCTACCCTTTCAATTACCTTTGTTAGCCACTTTGAGCCTTTAAATCCCATTTGTTCTATATTTTGCCACATTACTAGCCTTAAGCAGAAAAAAATAATTATATATCCCAAATTGAATCTTTGGTTAGCTTAAGATAGAATTGTGTGTGCTAATTAAGTATGGGAAATTGTGGAAACAAAAGATAATAAGGGAATGCGTCATGATAATATAATGAGAATTTGGATGCCTACTCATGTGAAACTATAAGAATTAAAAATCTATGTGCATTGATAAGCTATGTTTATTTTTATGTTTATGTTAAAAAAAAAAACCAAAAATATTCAATAAATAAATAAGGGGACAAAATTACCCCAATGCTAAGTTAAGAATTCAAAGATCAATGCATGTATGATAAAATTAAAATAAAAAGTTTATACACGAGTATGGAATGTGAAAGGGAAATTCTGGGTAGCTAGGTATGAATTCTCAAGTTATAAAGAATATATATAGGTTATTTTAAAGATTAAGTTTATAAGCTTACTTAGACACATATTTATCCTTACCATTACCTTGGCCCCATTACAACCTTGAAAAGACCTTATGATGTTTGCATTGGTATATTAAATGTTGTTGATTGGTTAGGAGAAGAAAAAAAATTAGAGAGCATGATTAGAGAAGGATAGAGTGATTGCCCTATACACTAGAGAGATTAGAGCGTACATACATCATCAGTGAGGGTTCAATGCTTAAAATTCTATGTTCCCTGCTTTCATGAGCTACCTTCTTGCATTTTTATCTGTTCTTACTGTATAAGAATTGAATTAGTAGAATTTGATTTGTAATTATTTTGAAGAGCTTATTTACTATTGATCAAGTGGACAAGAATCATATAGTTGCATTCACATATATAGGTTGCATTGCATTGCATGAGTTTTACATGTTCCTACTCATTTATTTTATCTCCTTCAACTAAGCATGAGGACATGCTAATGTTTAAGTGTGGAGAGGTTGATAAACCACTATTTTATGGTTTATAATGTGTTTAATTGTGTAGTTTTATCATGATCTTTACCCACTTATTCATATGATTAGCATGCATTTATATTTCCTTCCTAAAATTAGTGGTTTATCTTCTTCCCAAAGAAGAGCAATGTGGATGGGTTGCTACAATTGATGAGCTCCTTCAAAAGGTTGTGCGGATGAACTTGTTTGTTGCCCCATTAGAAGCTCTTCCATCCCTTCCTTCTTGGTGGCCAACCTAAAAGGAAAGAAAAAGAAAGAGAATTAAGCCTACAACAAAGATAGCAAAGCAAATAGAACATAAGCGGGGGCTAATGCCAAGTAAGAGTAAGGTTCTCACTACATGTTAGCTACGCATGTAAGTGAGAGAGCAATATAGGCCAAGGGTATATCAACTAATACTTGATACAAGCGTAAAGTCAAAGCATGAAGAGCATATTGAGCATCAAGATCAAATAAGAGTTGACACAAACAAGATTAGTGATAAGCATGAAAGCATTAGGTCCCATCCTAACTCAATGATAATGAGGCATAAAAATAAAGGATAATGAGTTAGTGGTGCGCAGAAATTGTGATTACATTTTGATTATGTAAAATTCATTGCTCTTTCTTTCCTTGGTAATGGCGCCAAAAAACATGATGCCAATACCATGGTTCACAACTTTGCACAACTAACCAGCAAGTGCACTGGGTCATCCAAGTAATACCTTACGTGAGTAAGGGTCGAATCCCACGGAGATTGTTGGTATGAAGCAAGCTATGCTCACCTTGTAAATCTCAGTCAGGCAGATATAAAATAGTAATGGGGTTTTCGAAAATAATGCTAAAATAAGGATAGAAATACTTATGTAATTCATTGGTTAGAATTTCAGATAAGCGTGTAGAGATGCTTTCGTTCCTCTGAACCTCTGCTTTTCTGCTATCCTCATCCAAACAATCTTACTCCTTTCTATGGCTGGCTTTATGTAAGGATGTCACCGGTGCCAATGGCTACTTTCGATCTCTCTCGGAAAAATGATCCAAATGCTCTGTCACAGCACGGCTAATCGTCTGGAGGCATCACCTTTGTCGTTGGTTGCATCCTATTCCTCCTTGTGAAAATAGTCCGATGCGCTGTCACTGCATGGCTAATCATCTGGAGGTTCTCGATCATACTGGAATAGGATTTACTATCCTTTTGCGTCTGTCACTACGCCCAGCACTCGCAAGTTTGAAGCTCGTCACAGTCATTCAATCCCAGAATCCTACTCGGAATACCACGGACAAGGTTTAGACTTTCCGGATTCTCATGAATGCCGCCATCAATCTAGCTTATACCACGAAGATCCCAATATCTCGGACTCGGTCCCCTGTATTAGTAATCTAAGAGATACTCATTCAGTCTAATGTAGAACGGAAGTGGTTGTCAGGCACGCATTCATAGGGAATGATGATGATTGTCACGTTCATCACATTCAGGTTGAAGTGCGAATGAATATCTTAGAAGCGGAAAAAGTTGAATTGAATAGAAAATAGTAGTACTTTGCATTAATCCTTGAGGAACAGCAGAGCTCCACACCTTAATCTATGGAGTGCAGAAACTCTACCGTTGAAAATACATAAGTGATAATGGAGTTCATTGGTCTTGGCCCCAGAGGGGAACCGGAGTAACCAAGACTGCGAATACAATGATAAAAAGTTCTATTTATAATAAACTAGTCACTAGGGTTTACAGAAGTAAGTAATTGATGCATAAATCCACTTCCGGGGCCCACTTGGTGTGTGCTTGGGCTGAGCTTGAAGTCTACACGTGGAGAGGTCATTCTTGGAGTTGAACGCCAGCTTTTGTGCCAGTTTGGGCGTTGAATTCCACTTTGCAGCTTGTTTCTAGCGCTGGACGCCAGAATTGGGCAGAGAGCTGGCGTTGAACGCCAGTTTGCGTCGTCTAAACTTAAGCACAGTATAGACTATTATACATTGCTGGAAAGCCCTGGATGTCTACTTTCCAACGCAATTGGAAGCGTGCCATTTAGAGTTCTGTAGGGAGGTCAGAATCCAACAGCATCAGCAGTCCTTCTTCAACCTCTGAATCTGATTTTTGCTCAAGTCCCTCAATTTCAGCCAGAAAATACCTGAAATTATAGAAAAACACACAAACTCATAGTAAAGTCCAGAAATGTGAATTTAACATAAAAACTAATGAAAACATCCCTAAAAGGAACTAGATCCTACTAAAAACATACTAAAAACAATGCCAAAAAGCGTATAAATTATCCGCTCATCACAATACCAAACTTAAATTGTTGCTTGTCCCCAAGCAACTGAAAATCAAATAGGATAAAAAGAAGAGAATATACTATAAATTCCAAACTATCAATGAAACATAGCTCCAATCAAATGAGCAGGACTTATAGCTTTTTGCCTCTTGAATAGTTCTGGCATCTCACTTCATCCATTAAAGTTCAGAATGATTGGCATCTATAGGAGCTCAGAGTTTAAATAGTGTTATTGATTCTCCTAGTTCAGTATGATGATTCTTGAACACAGCTACCTTATGAGTCTTGGCCGTGGCCCTAAGCACTTTGTTTTCCAGTATTACCACCGGATACATAAATGCCACAGACACATAATTGGGTGAACCTTTTCAGATTGTGACTCAGCTTTGCTAAAGTCCCCAATTAGAGGTGTCCAGGGTTCTTAAGCATACTCTTTTTTGCTTTGGACCTTGACTTTAACCGCTCAGTCTCAAGTTTTCACTTGACACCTACACGCCACAAGCACATGGTTAGGGACAGCTTGGTTTAGCCGCTTAGACCAGGATTTTATTCCTTTAGGCCCTCCTATCCACTGATGCTCAAAGCCTTGGGATCCTTTTTATTTGCCCTTGCCTTTTGGTTTTAAGGGTTATTGGCTTTTTTTTTTTTTGCTCTTGCCTCTTGGTTTTAAGAGCTTTTGGCTTTTTCTGCTTGCTTTTTCTTTCTATTTTTCTTTTTCGCCTATTTTTTTTTCTGCAAGCTTTGTTCTTTGCTGCTTTTTCTTGCTTCAAGAATCATTTTTATGATTTTTCAGATTATCAAATAACATGTCTCCTTGTCATCATTCTTTCAAGAGCCAACATATTTAACATTCTTAAACAACAACTTCAAAAGACATATGCACTGTTCAAGCATACATTCAGAAGACAAGAAGCATTGTCACCACATCAATATAGTTAAGCTAAGTTCAAGGATAAATTCGAAACTCATGTACTTCTTGTTCTTTTGAATTAAAACATTTTTTATTTAAGAGAGGTGATGGATTCATAGGACATTCATAACTTTAAGACATAGTCACTAACTACTAATGATCATGTAATGAAGACACAAACATAGATAAGCACTTAACATAGAAAACGAAAAACAGAAGAAATAAGAACAAGGAATGAATCCACCTTAGTGATGGTGGCGTTTCCTTCTTGAGGAACCAATGATGTCCTTGAGCTCTTCTATGTCTCTTCCTTGTCTTTGTTGCTCCTCCCTCATTGCTTTTTGATCTTCTCTTATTTCATGAAGGATGATGGAGTGCTCTTGATGTTCCACCCTTAGTCGTCCCATATTGGAACTCAATTCTCCTAGGGAGGTGTTGGTTTGCTCCCAATAGTTTTGTGGAGGAAAATGCATTTGAGGCATCTCCGGGATCTCATGGTGATGTGCTTCATACGCCTCTTGAGCTCCATGAATGGGCTCTCTTGCTTGCTGCATCTTTTTCTTAGTGATGGGCTTGTCCTCTTTAATGAGGATATCTCCCTCTATGTCAATCCCAGCCGAATTGCATAGGTGGCAAACGAGGTGAGGAAATGCTAACCTTGCCATAGTGGAGGACTTATCAGCCACCTTGTAGAGTTCTTGAGGTATAATCTCATGAACTTCCACCTCTTCTCCAATCATGATGCTATGGATCATGATGGCCCGGTCTATAGTAAACCATTAGGATGCCGACTTGTTGGATGGGATTTGTTAGAACTTCCCAACCTCTTCTTTGAATTTCATGTCGGATCTCCGGATACTCATTTCTTTTGAGTTTGAAAGGGACCTCGGGGATCACCTTCTTCTTGGCCACAACATCATAGAAGTGGTCTTGATGGGCTTTGGAGATGAACCTTTCCATCTTCCATGACTCGGAGGTGGAAGCTTTTGTCTTCCCTTTTCCTTTTCTAGAGGATTCTCCGGTCTTAGGTGCCATCAATGGTAATGGAAAAACAAAAAGCTTATGCTTTTACCACACCAAACTTAGAATTCTTCTCGCCCTCGAGCAAGAGAAGAAAGAATAGATGAAGAAGAAGAAGAAATGGAGGAGAGGGAGAAGGGGTTGTGTTTCGGTCAAGAAGAGAAGAGAGGGTTGTGTTGTGTGAAAATGAGGAAGAATGGAGGGTTATATATAGGGATGGGAGGGGGGTAGAGGTTCGGCCATTTAGGGTGGGTTTGGGTGGGAAATTGATTTTGAATTTTGAAGGTAGGTGGAGTTTATGAGGTAGGTTTATGGGGAAGAGTGGATGGATGTGAATGGTAAAGAGGTGATGGGGAAGAGAGATTGAGGTGATTGGTGAAGGGTTTTGGGGAAGAGTGTTTATGGGATTGTGTGAAAGAGGGGTGAGAAGAAGTGAGTGGAGGTAGGTGGGGATCCTGTGGGGTCCACAGATCCTGAGGTGTTCAAGGATTTACACCCTTGCACCAAATTGGGCATGCAAAATGCCCTTGCACACAACACTGGGCGTTCAGCGCCAGGTTGGTGCCCATTTTGGGTGTTCAATGCCCATTTGTTGCCCATTTCTGGCGTTGAACGCCAGAACCATGCTTGTTCTGGGCGTTCAGCGCCAGCTCCTCTCCAGGGTGTAATTCTGGCGTTCAGCGCCCAGATGATGCCCATTTTGGGCGTTCAGCACCCAGATACTGCCCATTTTGGGCGTTCAGCGCCAGAACCATGCTCTGTTCTAGCGTTGAACGCCAGGCAGATGCTTCCTCCAGGGTGTGATTTTTCTTCTGCTGTTTTTGATTCCGTTTTCAATTTTTATATTTATTTTGTGACTCCACATGATCATGAACCTATAAAGATATATAACTAAGAAAGATATAGTTAGATAAATAAAAATTGGGTTGCCTCCCAACAAGCGCTTCTTTAATGTCAGTAGCTTGACAGTGGGTTCTCATGGAGCCTCACAGATGTTCAGAGCATTGTTGAGACTCCCC
>NC_029788.2:85461130-85461398 GCF_000816755.2 Arachis ipaensis | reverse complement strand
ATGAGGTTTATCCCTGAACCAAGGTCACACAGAGCCTTAAAGATCATGGTGCCTATGGTACAAGGTATTATGAACTTTCCATGATCCTGTCTCTTCTGAGGCAATGTCAGTTGATCCAGATCACTTAGTTCATTGATGAACAAGGGAGGTTCAACTTCCCAAGTATCAATGCCAAATAATTTGGCATTCAGCTTCATGATTGCACCAAGAAACTTGGCAGTTTGCTCTTCAGTAACATCCTCATTCTCTTCAGAAGAGGAATACTCAT
>NC_029788.2:85453332-85460653 GCF_000816755.2 Arachis ipaensis | reverse complement strand
CCCTTGGGATTCACGTCCTCCTCTCCCTCTTTGGGTTCGGCCATTTTGGTTATGTCAATGGCCTTGCACTCTCCTTTTGGATTTTCTTCTGTATTGCTTGGGAGAGTACTGGGAGGGATTTCAGTGATCCTTTTACTCAGCTGGCCCACTTGTGCTTCCAAATTTCTAATGGAGGATCTTGTTTCATTCATGAAACTCACAGTGGCCTTAGATAGATCAGAGACTAGATTTACTAAGCTAGATGGATTCTGCTCAGAATTCTCTGTCTGTTGCTGAGTGGATGATGGAAAAGACTTGCTATTGCTAAACCTGTTTCTTCCACCATTATTAAAGCCTTGTTGAGGCTTTTGATCCTTCCATGAGAAATTTGGATGATTTCTCCATGATCGATTATAGGTGTTTCCATAAGGTTCACCCATGTAATTTGCCTCTGCTATTGCAGGGTTCTCAGGATCATAAGCTTCTTCTTCAGGAGAAGCCTCTTGAGTACTGTTGGATGCAGCTTGCATTCCATTCAGACTCTGAGAAATCATATTTACTTGCTGAGTCAATATTTTATTCTGAGCCAATATGGCATTCAGAGTATCAATTTCAAGAACTCCCTTCTTCATAGGCGTCCCATTACTCACAGGATTCCTCTCAGAAGTGTACATGAACTGGTTATTAGCAACCATGTCAATGAGTTCTTGAGCTTCTGCAGGCGTTTTCTTTAGGTGAATGGATCCACCTTCAGAAGTATCCAATAACATCTTTGATAGCTCAGATAAACCATCATAGAATATATCCAGGATGGTCCATTCTGAAAGCATGTCAGAAGGACACTTTTTGGTCAGCTGCTTGTATCTTTCCCAAGCTTCATAGAGGGATTCACCTTCTTTTTGTCTGAAGGTTTGAACATCCACTCTAAGCTTGCTCAGCTTTTGAGGAGGAAAGAACTTGGCTAAGAAAGCCGTGACCAGCTTATCCCAAGAGTTCAGGCTATCTCTGGGTTGAGAGTCCAACCACACTCTAGCTCTGTCTCTTACAGCAAAAGGGAAAAGCATGAGCCTGTAGACTTCAGGATCTACTCCATTAGTCTTAACAGTATCACAGATCTGCAAGAATTCAGTTAAGAACTGAAAGGGATCTTCAGATGGAAGTCCATGAAACTTGTAGTTTTGTTGCATTAGAGAAACTAGCTGAGGTTTCAGCTCAAAGTTGTTTGCTCCAATGGCAGGAATGGAGATGCTTCTTCCATGTAAATTGGAATTAGGTGCAGTAAAGTCACCAAGCATTCTCCTTGCATTATTATTATTTTCGGCTACCATCTCCTCTTCTTGTTTGAAAATTTCTGAAAGGTTATCTCTGGATTGTTGTAATTTAGCTTCTCTTAGTTTCCTTTTCAGAGTCCTTTCAGGTTCTGGATCTGCTTCAACAAGAATGTTCTTGTCCTTGCTCCTGCTCATATGACAAAGAAGAGGGCACAGAAAAATAATAATAATAACAGGAATCCTTTATACCACAGTATAGAGGTCCTTATGTAAGTGGAAGAAACACAAGGGTGAGGAGAGCAGAGATGTGAGATGAGGAGATGTTAGTAGATGAATAAATAATTAGAATGAGATGAGAGAGGGAGAATTTCAAAAAATATTTTTTTTTTGAAAAAGACTTAGTGATTTTCGAAAATAGTTTTTTTGAAAAATGTTAGTAATTTTCAAAAATTAAGATTTAGAAATTGAAATAATTAGTTAATTAAAAAGAATTTTTGAAAAAGAGGGAGATATTTTCGAAAATTAGAGAGAGAGAGTTAGTTAGGTGGTTTTGAAAAAGATAAGAAACAAACAAAAAGTTAGTTAGTTAGTTGAAACAAATTTTGAAAATCAATTTTGAAAAGATAACCAAACAAGAAGACTTACCAAGAACAACTTAAAGATCATGAAGAACACTATGAATGCATGAGAATTTTCGAAAAATGCAAGATGCACATGCAATTGACACCAAACTTATAACATGACTCAAGACTCAAACAAGAAACACAGAAATATTTTTTATTTTTATGATTTTCTAATTTTTTTTTTGTATTTTTTTTCGAAAATTATTTGAAAAAAAAAAATAAGGATTCAAAACTTTTCATGTGAATTCCAGGAATCTTGTACTCTTTAGTCTAAAGCTCCAATCTGAGGGTTAGACATGGCTTAATAGCCAGTCAAGCTTTAGAATGGATTTACATCCATTGAGGTGATTAGTTGAAGACCAATCCCAAAGGAGTTTGGGTATGGCTTTTCAGCCAGATAGGATTCAACATGTTACCATGAAACTCTAGAATTCATTCTTGAAAGTTTTGAAGCCATAAAATAATTTATTTTTCAAAACATTATTTTTATTAATTTTTTTTTTCGAAAACAAAGGAGAAAATTTTGAAAACTTTTTGAAAAATTTTTGAAAATAAAACAAAAAGAAAATTACCTAATCTGAGCAACAAGATGAACCGTCAGTTGTCCAAACTCGAACAATCCCCGGCAACGGCGCCAAAAACTTGGTGCGCAGAAATTGTGATTACATTTTGATTATGTGAAATTCATTGCTCTTTCTTTCCCTGGTAATGGCGCCAAAAAACATGATGTCAATACCATGGTTCACAACTTTGCACAACTAACCAGCAAGTGCACTGGGTCGTCCAAGTAATACCTTACGTGAGTAAGGGTCGAATCCCACGGAGATTGTTGGTATGAAGCAAGCTATGGTCACCTTGTAAATCTCAGTTAGGCAGATATAAAATAGTAATGAGGTTTTCGAAAATAATACTAAAATAAGGATAGAAATACTTATGTAATTCATTGGTTAGAATTTCAGATAAGCGTGTAGAGATGCTTTCGTTCCTCTGAACCTCTGCTTTCCTGCTATCCTCATCCAATCAATCTTACTCCTTTCTATGGCTGGCTTTATGTAAGGATGTCACCGGTGCCAATGGCTACTTTCGATCTCTCTCGGGAAAATGATCCAAATGCTCTGTCACAGCACGGCTAATCGTCTGGAGGCATCACCTTTGTCGTTGGTTGCATCCTATTCCTCCTTGTGAAAATGGTCCGATGCGCTGGCACTGCATGGCTAATCATCTGGAGGTTCTCGATCATACTGGAATAGGATTTACTATCCTTTTGCGTCTGTCACTACACCCAGCACTCGCGAGTTTTAAGCTCGTCATAGTCATTCAATCCCAGAATCCTACTCGGAATACCACGGACAAGGTTTAGACTTTCCGGATTCTCATGAATGCCGCCATCAATCTAGCTTATACCACGAAGATCCCAATATCTCGGACTCGGTCCCTTGTATTAGTAATCTAAGAGATACTCATTCAGTCTAATGTAGAACGGAAGTGGTTGTCAGGAACGCGTTCATAGGGAATGATGATGATTGTCACGTTCATCACATTCAGGTTGAAGTGCGAATAAATATCTTAGAAGCGGAATAAGTTGAATTGAATAGAAAACAATAGTACTTTGCATTAATCCTTGAGGAACAGCAGAGCTCCACACCTTAATCTATGGAGTGCAGAAACTCTACCGTTGAAAATACATAAGTGATAATGGAGTTCATTGGTCTCGGCCCCAGAGGGGAACCGGAGTAACCAAGACTGCGAATACAATGATAAAAAGTTCTTTTTATAATAAACTAGTCACTAGGGTTTACAGAAGTAAGTAATTGATGCATAAATCCACTTCCGGGCCCACTTGGTGTGTGCTTGGGCTGAGCTTGAAGTCTACACGTGGAGAGGTCATTCTTGGAGTTGAACGCCAGCTTTTGTGCCAGTTTGGGCGTTGAACTCCATTTTGCAGCTTGTTTCTGGCGCTGGACGCCAGAATTGGGCAGAGAGCTGGCGGGTGAAGGCCAGTTTGCGTCGTCTAAACTTAGGCAAAGTATAGACTATTATACATTGCTGGAAAGCCCTGGATATCTACTTTCCAACTCAATTGGAAGCGTGCCATTTCGAGTTCTGTAGCTCCAGAAAATCCACTTTGAGTGCAAGAAGGTCAGAATCCAACAGCATCAGCAGTCCTTCTTCAACCTCTGAATCTGATTTTTGCTCAAGTCCCTCAATTTCAGCCAGAAAATACCTGAAATCACAGAAAAACACACAAACTCATAGTAAAGTCCAGAAATGTGAATTTAACATAAAAACTAATGAAAACATCCCTAAAAGTAACTAGATCCTACTAAAAATATACTAAAAACAATGCCAAAAAGCGTATAAATTATCCGCTCATCAGTTAGGAAGGACTAAAGCACTAATCTCGTGTGTAGAACAAACATTACAATTAATGTTACAAGTCACAAAGTACCAAAACAATGCAAGAAATTCTCAACAATTGAGTATAAGAAGCCAACACCATTGTTAAAATGACTTAGAAAAAAATGAAAACAGGCTATAAAATCAAAATTGAAATGTAAAGAATAGAAGTATATGAATGCGATAAACAAAAGAAAATGGAAGAGCAGAAAAAAAAACTCTTTTTTTTTACCGGCGCGGGCGCGTGATAAACCACTATTTTATGGTTTATAATGTGTTTAATTGTGTGGTTTTATCATGATCTTTACCCACTTATTCATATGATTAGCATGCATTTATATTTCCTTCCTAAAATTATTACATGATTGAAAACTTGCTTCCTAGAGACTTTTAATTATGTATTTTAATTCTCCTTTATTCCATTCGATGCCGTGATCTATGTGTTAAGTATTTCAGGCTTTATAGGGCATGAATGAGTTGGAGATTGGAAAGGAAACTTGCAAAAATGGAAGGAACACAAGAAATTGAGGAGATGACCAGCAAGAAGTGACGCGGCCGCATGGCTCACGCGACCGCGCGAAAGAGAGGAAATCGCAGTGACGCGGCTGCCTGGCTCACACGACCGCGCGGATTGGAATAGCACAAGTGACGCGGAGGCATGGACGACGCGCTTGCGTGGCAGGGCAAAAGGCCGAATGACGCGGCCGCATGAATGACGCGATCGCGTGACGTGCGCAATCTGCATAATCTGCAAAATTCGTTGGGGGCGGTTTTGGCCCTGTTTTGACCCAGTTTTTGGCCAAGAAAAGCATACTAGAGCCAGAGAACATGCAGAGACCGAGAACAACATTCATTCTACACAATTTTTAGTTTTTAGATCTAGTTTTACTCCTCCTCTAGGTTTTCTCTGTACACATTCATAGTTCTTAGGATTTTATTTCTATTGCTCTTTGCATTGGGATATTGAGAAGAGTTATTACCTCATCAAGACTTCGTCATTCTAGTTCGTTTTCTTTACTTGGCTCTTACTCTTCCATGTCCTTTAATTTACTCAATTTTACTATTGAATTATTTTTAGAATTTATTAGTACAAGAATTACTTTTATTTTTAATTGATTTCTTTGATTTTTATTTATCATGTCTTTCTTTAATTCCCTTTCCTATGTTATGAATTCTACATTCACAATGAGCGAGTAGTTTCCTAACTTGATGGGGAGTTGATTGAAAGGAACCCTTAAGTTGGAATGCTCAAAAAGAAAAAGTGTAATTGGGTTTATTGTTGGATTGCCCTCTAGTCACTAACACCAATCCCTTTTAATTGAGTGGGTTGGAACTTGTGAATAGAAGTAGCATTCTAACTTGTTTGACTTTCCCTTACCTAGTAAGGGATAACTAAACAGGACAACCTTCAATTGTCAATTAATCTTGAGAGTACTCCAACAAGAATAGGGCTTCCAGCTAATCTACTCCCAGTCAAGGCTTTTATTTAATTTACATAAATTCTCTAATTTAATTTCCTGTTATTCAATTCAAACCATTCTGAAAACATCTGATTAATAAAATAGCACACCTTTCTGAAACTCGTTGGGAGACGACCTGGGATTCATACTCCCAGTATTTTAATTTTAATTTTTGTGACACCCTTCTAAATTGATAAGCGGATTTCTGGTTGGTTAAGAACTATACTTGCAACGCATATCTTATTACAATTCTTGACTCGCCAATTTTCGCCACGTCAGCGCGTCATGCACGCTTACGCGCTGATGCGCAGTTTGGCCGAAGGGCGAGTACGCGCCAGGTGCGCGCACGCGTGGGTGAGGTTAGGCGCAGGGCACAGTGTCAGCCCAAGATTGGCTCAACTCTCTGAAAAATGTACCAGGAGGGCAGGTGGCACTATCTGTGTGCGCGTGCATTACGCAATTAAGGTCATGGGTGCGTACGCGCCAGGTGCGCGCACGCGCGGGTTGGTTTGTGCCTTAGGCCCAATGTTCATACAGTGCAAGCCTAACTCTCGGGTTTTTGGCTGGGGGTGGAATTTTTGCATCCACGTGTACGCGCCATTGATGCACAGAAACTTGTCTTTCAACAAATTTTCCTCGGCAAGTATACCGAATTGTCGTCAAGTAAAAACTCACAATAGAGTGAGGTCGAATCCCACAGGGATTGATTGGTCAAGCAATTTTGATTAGAGGAATGTTATAGTTGAGTGGTGCACGAATTGTGAATCACACTTTTCACAACGCGTACCACTAACCAGCAAGTGCACTGGGTCGTCCAAGTAATACCTCACGTGAGTAAGGGTCGAATCCCACGGAGATTGTTGGTTTGAAGCAATCTATGGTTATCTTGTAAATCTTAGTCAGGAAGTCAATTATGTTTATCAGTTGAATTGCGAATAACCAAGAGAGCATAAATTAAAGGTTACTTGTTGTGCAGTAATGGAGAATATGTTTCACTTGACACCTTCACGCCACAAGCACATGGTTAGGGACAGCTTGGTTTAGCCGCTTAGACCAGGATTTTATTCCTTTAGGCCCTCCTATCCACTGATGCTCAAAGACTTGGGATCCCTTTTAATTGCCCTTGCCTTTTGGTTTTAAGGGTTATTGGCTTTTTCTGCTTGCTTTTTTTTTTTTTCTCTGCAAGCTTTGTTTTTTTGCTACTTTTTCTTGCTTCAAGAATCATTTTTATGATTTTTCAGATCATCAATAACATGTCTCATGTTCATCATTCTTTCAAGAGCCAACATATTTAACAGTCCAGCGCCCAGTGGATGCCCATTTTGGGCGCTGAACGCCCAAAATGCCCCTTTACTGGCGTTTTCTTGCCATTGAGCTTCCTCTCTCTGTTTTGTGTGCAAATTCCTTCTGTAACCCTGCAAACTTATACAAATGATTCTGTATCTTAGTGTCAGTGAACTTTATATAAACAAATAAAAATAAAAATAGGGCAGAAATGCTTAGAGGATTGATGCCCCATGGCTGGGTTGCCTCCCAGCAAGCGCTTCTTTATTGTCTTTAGCTGGACCTTGCTGAGCTTTTAATCTAGCTT
>NC_029788.2:85451374-85452866 GCF_000816755.2 Arachis ipaensis | reverse complement strand
AGTTTATGTGCATCAAGTTTATGGCGCCGTTGCCGGGGATTGGTTTTCGATTGACAATTCTCAAATTGGAAGTTAACTAGATTGAGCATTTTTTTTTTGTTTTGATTAATTCAGTACAAGTTACTTGTTGAATTTTAATTTCTGCACCCTGTTACATGCTTTCTTTCTTTATGCCTTTAAATTCAAGCAACTAACTCACTGACTCACTAACTGTTTGAATTAATTCCTCAATTGCTCTAACCATACTCTTCCATTAACCAAGAGTATTTCACTTGTTTGTTGCCTGAGCTGTGTTCTTGTATGACAGGTAGGAGAGGAGAGACATCAACTCCTCCATATACCGAACCAGAGAGGACCCTTCATAGACTTAGAAGGGAAGCAAGAGGGAAGAGAGTACTGGGAGAAGAAGAATCTGAAGGAGAATCTGAGGATAATTTTGAGGAAGCTTTAGATCTCAACATGGATAGAGAAGTTCACAACCATGAGAGAGCTGATGGAAACCATGCCATTCCTGAGAGGAGGGTTCTTAGTTCATACATAAACCCAACCTCTGGGAATTGTGGTAGCAGCATTCAGAAACCACCCATTCAGGCCAACAATTTTGAGCTCAAACCACAGCTAATATCACTTGTGGAGAATCATTGTTCATTTGGTGGTAGTGCTAATGAAGATCCCAACCAACATCTCACAAAATTCCTGAGAATTTGTGACACTGTGAAGTCCAATGGAGTCCAGGAAGATGCCTATAAACTGCTTTTGTTCCCATTTTCACTTAGGGACAAGGCAGCTAAGTGACCCTTGTGGGATTCGACCTCACTCTATTGTGAGTTTTTACTTGACGATAACCGGTGCACTTGCCGGAAGGAATTTTGCCGATCGTGCAATTTCCTAAATCGTAGCATAACTAGTTTATGTGCATCAGTCTGGGCGTTCAGCGCCAGCCTTCCACCCATTTTCTGGCGTTTTAGTGCCAGAATTATTTTTCCCTGGGCTCTTACTGTCCTCAGGTGAATCTTTGGTGGGTCGCTCATTTCTTGAATTTTTGATGCCTTGAGGTGGAGTATTTAATGTTTTCCCACTTCTTAGTTGAACTGCTTGGCATTCTTCTGCTATTTGTTTTGATAGCTGCTGCTTTGTTTGTTTAAACTGTTCGTCCATATGTATATTAGCTATCCTTGTCTCCTGTAGCCTGTCCTTGAATTCAGCTAGCTGCTTTGTTAGAAAATCCAATTGCTGATTGAATTCAGCAGCTTGTTTTACAGTACTGAATTCAGCAGTTACTGTTTTAACCTCTTCATTCATGGAAGGTTTGCTGCTTAGATACAGATGCTGATTCCTGGCAACTGTATCAATGAGCTCTTGAGCCTCTTCAATTGTCTTTCTCATATGGATAGATCCACCGGCTGAGTAATCTAAAGACATCTGAGCTCCTTCTACAAGCCCATAGTAGAAGATGTCTAACTGAACCCACTCTGAAAACATTTCAGAGGGG